>NC_090268.1:316431411-316731411 GCF_040414725.1 Anabrus simplex
TCTTTCACCTCTAACTACCACGGAAATCTCCGTAACAAGTGGTAGCAGAGCGTGGTTGAATGGGTCTCAATTTAGCCCATTTTGATGGCCGACCATTGTTTTTGATTCGAACTCTAACTATTTTCTCAGTTGCTGGAGTTTTTTGATATTTCTTTTTTCAAAATTTTTCTGTCATCTTGTCCGGCCCTCGCGAGGTTCTTCATCCTTTCTATTTGCGTAAAGAGGAATTAATTTATGAACTATCTCTTAGAAACGTTCAATCTGGAGGCACGGTTGCGTTGGATGCCAATAAACTTAAAGATTCCCTTGATTTGCCTATTACCACCCCAACGTTGGGAGAGAAAGAAATTGACGATGCTCTCTCCACGATCAATGACAATACTACTGAGATAGCATCTGTAGTTAGTTTTTTTGAAGAAGGGAATCCATCCCCTAACCAACTTAAACGGGTACAAGCTCGACTATTCCATTTTTTACAATAGGCTCAATGATTTATTGTCTTGACAATGACATTCAGGGAAAGGAGGCTAGTGCCCTCATTGAAAATATTTCTAAATTGTCCAGTACTGTCGGTCAATTGTTATCGGGGGTAACGACTCCCAAGGCCGACCCGCCCATGGCGGTAAAAACGGTCAGTGAGGAAACTTCTTCCAAAGGGGAAGAAAATGGCACATCTGCAGTTGCTCAAAAGACTCCTGCCCATTTAGAATCCGGCCCTGATCGTCGGCCCTCTGTTCCGCCTTTCTTTTTGAATAATGCTCCCTCCGAGCCTCCGTCACCCCCTAGGCAAGTACTTACTATGTCACCTGGGTTCAGTAGTTTGCCTCATCCATTAGCCATGTTACTTAGGGGTATTTCTTTCGGTCAACTCTACCAGTGATGTAATTTCTTTTTTGAGATTCTTGGTCGAATTCCAGGATCATGCACTAGTGTTTTCCCTCTCTGCTTCGCAAATCCTTCAGATTATATATCCATATGCCATAGGGGTCCTCTCAGACAAGATAGTTAGGGCAATTGCTGAACAGTCATCCATAGAAGACTTCCACGCCCATTTGTTAGCTAATTTTATTCCGGCTCGAGCTAGGTCATCTCTAATTCAGAAGTACTACTATAGAGTGCAGCGACTTGATGAAAACCTGGCAGACTTCATACAAGACATCAAATTCTATACCAAGGTGTTTGCTCTGCACTTCCCTGAAGAGCAGATTGTTCAGGCGATTGTGGAAGGGATTTCACCATCCTACAGGTCATACTTGTGTTTTGCGTCGTGTCCTCAAACTTTTGCCGAGCTAGAAGAATTGACTGTGTCAGCCGAAGGAGTCAGATACGCCGATACCTTGCGTGATGCGAAAGAACCCCCTCCATCCTCTAGTAGTTTTCCGCCTCCACCTCGCCGACCCATCACACCCCGTAAATGTTACGCTTGCGGGTCGCCCGACCATCTTCGCAATAAATGTCCATTGATCAAATCTAGTAGGACTAATAATGGAGCAGGTTCATCCCAAGGCTGCAATAAATGCGGCGCGTTCTCCCATATTGCCAAGAACTGCCCTAATACTAACAGCACCCCCTCTTGTTCAACTTCGGGTGCAACTTCCAACAACAATCAAAAGTGACTAGTGGCTTCGGCTGAGTCGATCAATTCTTCATTCCGAGGCTCAGCCCCAAGTAAAACGGCCGAATTCCCAAGGAAAACTCAGGCTTCAAATTTATCTTTTGAAGGTCCCAAAGAATGTCTTAGGATTGCGGCGGATACCCCCGCATCTGTGCCTTTTCTCAAAATTGAATTAAATAATGAACCTGTGACTGCTCTTTTAGATTCTGGCAGTGTTTGTTCCATTATCTCGGCCGAATGGTATTCGAAATTGAAATCTGTTTGTAAACTTCCTGCCTATTGCTCGTCTTTGATTCAATATGCTTCGGCTAATTCTTCTCCATTAGAAATCTTAGGCTCCTTAAATGTCAAAATTCGTATTTCTAAATTTACTTGGAAAATTAAACTGTTAGTGGATAAGCACTTGTCTTGCCCCATTATATTGGGAGCAGACTTCATGTCTCACACTGGTCTGGTGCTCGATCATCAGAGTAAGTCGTGCACGTTCAAATTTGCTTCTAATTGTAAAATCCCCTTACTGAAATGTAATTCTGTATCATGTTCATCTGTTTCGCCTACCCAAGATGAGATGTTGTTAGATCTTAGACATCTACCTGAGGAGCAGGCTGATAGTATTCGTAAGTTGTGTCAGTCGTTTCCAGAGGTGTTCTCGGATACTCTTGGTGTTACTGACCGTATTGAATACAAGATTGAGGTTACGGATTCGATTCCGGTCCGTTTTCCACCTTATAGGCTATCTCCACCTAAAATGAACGCGCTGAAAGAAATCATTGATCAGATGCTGAAGGACGGCATTATTCGGCCCTCTAAGACGGCGTATTCTTCGCCTATTTTTCTAGTCCCGAAACCCCAAGGTGGCTTCAGGCCTGTGATTGTTTATAGGGCTCTCAATCGGAAGGTGGTGTTACAATCCGTGCCCCTTCCAGACCTTCACTCTTGTTTTTCTTGGTTTCGTAAAGCTAAGATCTTCACCATCTTAGATCTTAACCAGGCGTATAATCAGATACCGTTAGCGGAGGAATCCAAACATCATACAGCGTTCGCCAAGGATTGGAATTTGTATGAATACAACTGCGTGCCTTTCGGGCTCCACACGGGAGCAGCTGTACTCACTAGACTGCTAGACAGGGTCTTCTCCGACATCAAGTTTGAGTACTTGTACCACTATCTTGATGATGTCGTCGTATTTTCGGAGACCTTCGAAGAACACCTAGGTCATCTGCGAGAAGTTCTCAATCGCCTCCGTAAGGCTGGGTTAACTGTGAAGTTGTCCAAGGTTGCCTTCGCTAAGCCCTCCATGTCATTCCTAGGGCATATTGTGTCGCGCGATGGTGTTGCAGTCGACCACTCTAGAACACAGGCCATCCGTGATTTCAAGCCTCCCAAGGACATCAAAGGTATTGCTAGGTTCATTGGTATGGTGAATTTCTTCTGGAAATTTATTCCAAATTTCGCCAAAAGAGCGGCCCTCTTGAACCATCTTCGCAGGAAAGGCGTCAAATTTGAGTCGGGACCTTCTCAACAAGCCGCTTTTGAAGATCTCAAATTAGCTCTGTGTAACGCCCCTGTTCTGGCCATGCCCGATTTCTCCAAGAAATTCATCGTCCATACCGACGCGTCGTCATCGGCGGTAGCCGCAGTCCTTCTTCAAGAGACTGAACTAGGGAGGCGACCCATCGCCTATGCATCTAGGACTCTATCGGCTCAAGAAGCCAAATATTCCATCTATGAGCTCGAAGGTTTTTCAGTCTTATTTGCTTTAGAAAAGTTCCGTCTCTATCTGGAACATGTCAAGTTCGACTTGGAAACTGATAACCAAGTCTTAAGTTGGGTCTTAGGTAGGCCGCGTCGTACTGGTCGTATAGCCCGGTGGGCTGTCCGAATTTCGGCCTTCCAATTTGATGTTAGGCATATCAGAGGTTCTGAAAACGTGGTTGCTGACGGACTAAGCCGTATGTTTTCTAATGATGTAGAGACGCCTGATCTGGATGATAGTTCTTCACCTCCCATGTCCATACTATCTGAGGTTAATGCCATCTTAACAGATGCTCCCATGCTCTTTACGGATATTGAGAAATATCAACGTGAAGATCCGACGCTGGCTCCGATCACGGAAACCCTTTCTTCTGGGGAACATGTTGTCCCTTATGTTCTGAGGAATGGTGTTTTATGTTGCCCGTCGAGGCATGATAAAAAAATGAAAGTTGTAGTTCCAGCTGTTCTTGTGCCAATGATCTTCAAGTACTATCATGAGACCCCATTAGGGGGGCATTTAGGCATTTTCAAAACCCGAGAAAAGATTCGTGAAATGTTCATTTGGAAGAGTATGGACGGAGAAATTCGTGAATTGGTAAAATCTTGTAAATCATGTTGGCCTAGTAAACCCACTATGTCAACTAAGCAAGGGCTTTTGTCTTCTCATCAAGCGTCGCGCCCCATGGAACGTCTCTACATCGATTACGTAGGACCCTTCCCCCAGTCAAAGGGAAATGCCAACAAGTTTATCCTTGTATGTGTAGATGGTTTTACAAGATTTTCTTGGTTATTTCCGACTAAGCTGGCTACCGCTCAGTCCACCATTACTTGTTTAAATTCGATCTTTGCTTCTTTTGTTCCGTGACAATATATTGTGTCTGACAATGCTAAGGCGTTCACATCTAATCTATTTCGTAAATTCTGTTTTGATCTGTCCATATCTCATGTAACTACTTCTGCTTATTTTCCGCTACCATCTCTGGCTGAACGGGTCAATCGTAATCTGAGGTCGGCGCTGATTGCCTATCATCATGAAGATCATTCTAGGTGGGACACGTGCCTGCATTGGTTAGCTTTTGCTTTGAATTCGGCGGTTCATGAATCTCATAGGTTTACTCCAGCTTCGTTGATGTTCAAGTTTGTTCCTAACACGCCGCTCTCTAACCTTTGGTCTCTGAGTGACATTCTACCTGAGACAATAGATCCAGATAATATTAAAAATCTTTGGAAGAAGGCTAAAGCCAATCTTAAAGTGTCTCATGAAAGAGTTAGGGAAAGATATGATCGTGGACGGAGACCCACCAATTTGAAGGTAGGTGGCCAGGTGATGGTCAAACATTTTGTTCCCGCGGGCAAGCTTGCCACCAGATTTCATGGGCCGTGCATAATTCTAGATTTTCTTACGCCGGTTACGTTGTTATTAAGCAATCAGCCACCGAGAGGATATTTAGGCTTCACCTGTCCCAGGTGAAACCTGTGTAATTTCCGCACTAACTTAGCTCGTTTTTATTTTTTATTTTTTGTTACATTTGGAAAGAAATCTGAAGGTTATATTTTGGTTTCAGTTTGAGGCCTTCTGCCCTTGGAATTATGTTCTTTGTTTCCTAATGTTCATTGTACAACCTCCCCCGACCAGCTAAACTGCTATCCTGTCCTGGCCATGGCCATTACCACGCTCCCGTCTCCTGCTCAACAACACAAGTGGCTAATTAAAATGAAATTAATATTTCCACGCCGCTGGCCCCTCAGCTCCACCACAAGTAATGCACCCGAAAATCATTATGGTCCAACAAATTCTGCCGCCGAGATCTTAATGTTTCAGTGCCCCCGCAGCCGCGCAGCGCCGTGCTGCTACTGGAGTAGAGCACGGGCCCGATCTACTTCAGTGAGGTCAACCAGTGTACGGCTAGCCGGAGCCCTCCTCCCAGCCAAGGCTAATGTGCGGCGCACCACCTGCAACTTGCCCGCGGTGTGTAAACGTTCTCCGCGTGTGCGGCGTGCTTCAGCACCACTACCCCTCTCATGGTGCGGGAGAGCGGTATCTCAGGGTACTTGAAGGGTCCGAGCGGCCTCCTCTGGACACAAGCAGCGGCGGCTGGTCTGGCCGTCAAACTTAATCAACATTGAATGTACTTAATCAGCTATATGGACATTTCATATCAACAATTACTACATTTTTGGATTCTACTGCAATATTTGGTGGACTTAGAAAATTTTTCTTCCCTTTCAAGAATTAAAAGTTTTTCCTTCTGAATTCAACTACTACAAGCATAAAGACATTACATAAAAAAGTTACTACAAAGAATTTTGAAACTGGATCCAACCAATTTAAGAAAACTTGTTTGTAAATCCTTCCGCAATTAATTTCTATATCAACATCATAACTTGGCCCTTGTTTTAAAACAATATTTGGTGTTCTTCTGTGTTACCCCTTGGAGGGACTTTTGGGGGTGGGAGGTCTGTACCGGGCGGTACACCTCCACGCCGCTAATTCAAACATTGCGCCAGTTGAAACTCCTCTACTGGAGGAAACCTGAACTTTAACAACCACATTAATTCTAAGATTTCTCAGAAAATCTCAGAAATTCTCTGTAAATTTTGAAGTGTTCTGAACTATGTCAGTTTCGATTAGTTTTTGTTTTCTCTGTAGCAAGAAGTGTGAACATTCTCTTCTAGATGGCACCACTTAAGAACTACAATTGTGCACCCTAGTGCGAAGTGAAGGAACTTTTTTTTGAAGAAATTTTGTAGTCATAAGTTTGTTCTTTGTTAAATTTCTTTCTGTCATTGTTTGTGTTGGCAATGTTAATCCGTTCGTTCCGCCAGTTTTGAAATTAGGCAATCCCGAATTTCTTAAATTAATTTTCGACCAATCGGGGCTTTCTTCCCCAACCTGCTCTGTAACTGTGTTCGGTAACCAATAAAATTTTGTGGGCGGGTTGTAATCATTCATGAAAAGTCTCGAATCTTCCACGAGGATATATAAATTGCTGATTTTCTGTCTCGGGGCCACTTCAGTAACATCTATCCTAGTGTGAATATGTAGCAGGGGGCGGGAAGCGCCTCTTTCTACGGGCAGCAGTTCATCCATAAGGTAATGGCCTTTTAATAACTTCTTTTCTTGCTAGCTCAGCAGTTTAACCCTCGGGGCAGGTTCGAAACTTTTATCATGTAACCTTCCTTTAAAATGTAAAAGTCACTTGATATAAATTCTGTCTCTTTAACTACAAATTGGGATAGAGAGTGCCTAACCCTCTCGAGCTCCCAGTCATATTGTTTTGAGGTGACTTCATTTTTATAACAGTTTCCCATCTCTTCGTAATGTAATAACGTTTTATTTCGTGTCACCTCCGTAGTATGGGATTAGCCCTTGCATAAGCGGCCTAGGGCCGAATTAGGTTTTAATAAAGTTTATTAGGAGTGCTGAGTACGCCTCCACTCAAGTTGGTATTTTGGGGCCATGTCATTGTCCTGTTTCTTTACTGAATAGGCCTCAGTAGGTTGGGTATTTTTACCCCTGTTTTTATGTGTCCGGAGGACAGCTTGAAGGTGGAGTTTGGTGTGGCCGTTGATGAGCTTGAACTTTGAGAGCGGGTTGCTCTTTCTTAAATTTGGTTTCTGTGTGCCTCGAGCAGGCTTTACTGGGTAATTGGGAGCAAGTGCTCCTGGGCATGATTGGGGTTTTCAGCCCCTTTGTCAAACCTTGTATTTGGGTAAAGTTGGGCTAATTGCTCAAGAATTGTGAGTCTGGGGCTCGAAGCCCAAATCATGTAGCAAACTGTAATTGTACATTCCTAAATGGTTGATATGCTACCGAATACCTGTTATACTTGTTATTTCTTGATCTTGAAAAGAAAATATAACCTTGTTAAATTTTAAATTAACTTTAATTTCGTAAGTTGAGACCTATTCATCCCAGCACCTTCTTTCACCTCTAACTACCACGGAAATCTCCGTATCACCTGTAATGGCTACTCAGGGACAAGCAAAGGCTCCCTTGGCAGATTTCTGACGCTCGTCGTCACACAACCGGCCTTAAAGATGAGTGCATAAGGCGATATTTGGCAACTTAGCCAAGTAGAACACTTAAAGTCATGCTATCCTTGGAACTATTAGAAGCGTCACTATTCTTCCAGAAGTGATGAAATCAAAACCAATCACTACTGATCTACATTTAAGACTGCAACCGAGGTGGAAGATTCCTTGTCAGTTATTTACATAGTCATTTCTCCGGCTTCATGGCTAAATGGCTAGCGTGCTGGCCTTTCGTCACAGGGGTCCCGGGTTCGATTCACGGCAGGGTCGAGAATTTAAACCATAATTGGTCAATTTCGCTGGCACGGGGACTGGGTGTATGTGTCGTCTTCATCATCATTTCATCCTCATCACGACGCGCAGGTCGCCTACGGGAGTCAAATCAAAAGACCTGCATCTGGCGAGCCGAACTTGTCCTTGGACACTCCCGGCACTAAACGCCATACGCCATACGCCATTTCATTTCACCTAGTCCTTTTAAAAATAATTTCAAGTTGGAAATTTTTCGAACATAGCGCTTGGTAAATTATTCCACCCCGTAATACCTGTTCCTATAAATGAATATTTGCCCCAAGATGACCTGTTGAACCCCAATTTTATCTTCATATTGGGATCTTTATTACTTTTAAGAATTCAATTCAAGGTTGTTCATCTACAAATATCCTTTCACGCCACCTCTCTATTGACAGCTGGAGCATCTCGCCCCCTTACTCCAGTGTCTTTCTAGCACAAAATTTGCAATAATTTCGTAATATTACTCCTTTACCGAAATCACTCAGAACAAACCGTGCTGCTTTCCTTTCGAATTTTTTTAAACCTCGGATCAAGTAATCCTGGCGAAAGTCTCATATTTTCTTTAGATCCTTTCTACAACCCCTAAATGCTCAGATAACCATTCGAGGAGATCTGTAACCTTTACTTGCAACCTCGCTATTGTGATTATCCCAATGAAGATCTTTACTTATTAAACATCTAGGCTCTTAAAGCGATCCCCACAATATGCTCACGCTACCCAACAACACAGTAATTAAAACTGAGAGGATATTTCCTCTTGGTGGAACATACACCCTGACTTTTCACCCCGTTTACTATCATGTCTGCTGTCCATCTCACTACCCTGTCGAGGTTTTTTAGCAGTCGCTCACAATAATATTGAGTAAAATGACGGCCAAAGAACATCATGAGGCAACCTGTATTGTCCACAACCATAGTTGTATATGTATCCAAGGCTATATGCCTTTGACAGTCAAGAATGGACGGAAATCTTTTTGGTAAATTTCCACCGCTTGGTACTAGCCAGGGAAGACTGCATTCGGATACGGTGGGCAGTAGCTTGAAATATGAGTCAGATTGAGTCAGAGCCTCTGGAAATACTCAAGACAAACCAACGAATATACCAAAGACTAAAATAATTGAAACAGATACACTATTTAGCAACATATAACTTAAACTCTCTGGCACAGGTGGGAAAATTAAAAATCCTAACTAATGAACTAGACAAGCAAGTGATCCTTATAGCAGGACTGCAAGAGATGAGGAATTCGGACCAGGAACCCATGGAATCCCAAGAGTATGGAGTGCACAAAGCCATCCGTGGAGAAAGAGTGATGAGGAATTGTCCACAATTTTGTACGGGATTCATAGCCAACTTGAAAATAATTGATTCGATAATAGATTTTTCAGGCACAATCCCCAAGACTCGCGTCGCTAACAACAAAGGCACCGAATAAAATCTACAAAAAATAAGTTAATGACCACGCTCCTACAAATGATAAAAACAGTAGGAGAAAAACCAGAAAAGAGGTGGATGAATTCTGTGACGTGAATCAAAGAGTGACAAATATAAATAAAAATCATATGAAAATTTTAATAGGCGACTTCAGAGCACAATTAGGTAAAGAAAAGAGATACAGGGATATAATAGTAAAATATCCAGCTCAAAAACAGACCAATAAAAATGGCATAAGATTGATAGACTTTTGTAGAAACCATAATATGATATCAAAATCTACGTATTTTATGAGAAAACCTAATAAACTCAAGACATGGAAACACCCAGATTGGAAAAGGAAAATGGGAATTAGATCTTGTTTGTATGAAAAAGAATTATCATAAGGAAATCCAAAATGTTAAAGTACTTAGAGGAATAGATATAGGGTCTGATCATTACGTGATTAAAATTAAAATTAAATTCACACCAATAAAGAAACCAAAATAAAAATGTAAATTGATAAAAGTGTATGATTCCCATAAACTAATAAACAATGAACAGTATAAAGAACTAACTCGAGACATTAATAAAACAGATAAATTAGAAGAGATCATCCCGAAACTAAAATACGTAGCTGATAAAATAGCCTTGCCAAGTATAAGGAAAAAAGCATCAATGGTGGAATGAGGTATGCGATAAAGCATTTGAAAGTAGACATCAGGCATGGTTAAATCATCAAAGTCAGAAAACAGAGACATCGTATGAAGAATTTACCAAGCAATGAAAACTAACCCAAAAAGACATCAGAAATATTAGAAGACAACATCAAAAAAGCATTATTCAACAAATAGAAATATATCACAAAAGACCAATTCTAAGGATTACTATAAAATATTTGGTAAACAACACTTATGCAAAAAAGATAAGAACGGAGAGATGGCACATAATAATAAAGATAACACAGTACACACATTCTAGCAGACACATTCAATAAATTATTGAATTTTGAAGAAACGAAAGAACTACTTCATATAAACACAGATATGCCAATTAAAACTCCACCAGAAAATATCGATCCACCCAGCTTTGATGAAGTTAATCAAGTCTTTAAGGAACTGAAAAATTATAAAGCTTGTGGGGAAGACCAAACATTTGCCGAGTTGTGGACAAATACGGCTGAATCAATATTAGAGAATCACTTCACCAATGCTTGATTAAAATTCGGAATGATGAAAAATTACCGGACCATTGGACAACTGAATTAATCCATCCTTTACACAATAAAGGAGATAGAACAAATTCTGATAACTATAGAGGAATATCTCTCCTGGATTGTACTTATAAAATAGGTAAGGGTTATTCTGCTCGAAGGCAGGTCCGAACCACCGCAGAGGTGTTCCTGAGCCGGAGTTTACGTGCGGTAGTGTGGCCAGCTACTTTCCGCTCCTCCATTCCCTTACCCCCACCAACAGCGCGTGGCAACCCATCCAACTCCTGACCACGCCCAATGTTGCTTAACTTCGGAGATCTCACGGGATCCGGTGTTTCAACACGGCTACGGCCGTTGGCTATAAAACATTCTAGAGAAGAATTTACAATCGGTGCAAATGTCAACTGGAAAAAGAATTAGGGGGGCACCAGGGAAGATTTCGACCATGGAGTGGTTGTCCAGATTAAATCATAACACTAAAATTATTAATGGACATCTACAAAAGAAGAGAAACAAATGATTATCACTTTCGTAGACTTTCGGAAAGCTTATGATTGCATTCACCGACCTTCAGTATTAAAAATAATACGAAATTTTCGATTTCATCCTAAATTAGTTAAAATGATAAGCTTAACGTTAACAAACACTAAATCAAAGGTGAAGTTTAGAGGACGAAGCATTCACAATCAGAACAGGACAAAGACAAGGTGATGTACTATCACCGCTTTTGTTTAATTGTCATCATCATCATCTGTTTACCCTCCAGGTTCGGTTTTTCCCTCGGACTTAGCGAGGGATCCCACCTCTACCGCCTCAAGGGCAGTGTCCTTGAGCTTCAGACTCTTGGTCGGGGGATACAACTGGGGAGTATGACCAGTACCTCGCCCAGGCGGCCTCACCTGCTATGCTGAACAGGGGCCTTGTGGAGGGATGGGAAGATTGGAAGGGATAGGCAAGGAAGAGGGAAGGAAGCGGCCGTGGCCTTAAGTTAGGTACCATCCCGGCATTCGCCTGGAGGAGAAGTGGGAAACCACGGAAAACCACTTCCAGGATGGCTGAGGTGGGAATCGAACCCACCTCTACTCAGTTGACCTCCCGAGGCTGAGTGGACCCCGTTCCAGCCCTCGTACCACTTTTCAAATGTCGTGGCAGAGCCGGGAATCGAACCCGGACCTCCGGGGGTGGCAGCTAATCACGCTAACCACTACACCACAGAGGCGGACTTGTTTAATTGTACTCTGGAATACTTGATGAGAGAATGGTATAACGAGAATAACAAAAATATTAAAATTGGATACACTAAAGATGAAATTAACCTAAATTGCTTAGGATTTGCAGATGATTTGGCTAGTAACCTTAATGAAGCTCGGAATCAAATCACAAGTCTGCAAACTATTGCTGGAAAAATAGGTTTAACAATTTCATTTGAAAAAATCTAAAATAATGGCAATAGATCCTCTTTTAATAAGCAGTGTTCTGATATGTGGGAAAGAAATAGAAATTGTAAAACAACTTAAATACTTTGGAGAAGCTATAACATACAATTTAAATGAAAAATTTTCTTGGACAGAGAGAACGAATAAATTATCCAGAGCCCAAGAAGTAATCAGAAACACATATAACAAGAAATGTTTGTCAATAAATACAAAATTGAAACATGTTATTATTTTGCTTTAGTTTAAATAATGTTTCACTTCCATAAGTTATTGCAGGTTGGACTACAGTCTTATAAACATAGATAAAATTTTCAACATAGAAAGAAGGATAGTAAGGTCATGCATTAATAAGAAGTACCAAAAGGAAGGATAATGGCGTATCATCCCAAATGCAGCAGTATATCAGGAAATAGAACCTATAACGGATTTCATAAGAAATAAGAGAATATCTTTCTTTGATCATTTGCTGAGAACATCTCAAGACAGGTTAATACGCAGAATTTTGGAAAAACTTTGGACACAAAAACAACAACCTGTCTGGATAAAAGGAATAAAAGAAGACATGCAAGAATTAGACATAACACTGGAGGATTTAAGGAATAAATCAAACAAAGTAAATAAATTGAAGAATAGTAAAATTAGGTTCCTACCAAAATGTGATAAAAGAGAAACAACTAAAAGGGTATTTTCAGAAGAAGAACGACAACAAAGATCAGATAGAATGAAGAAATACTAGAAGAACAGAAAAGAAATAAAGGCATAAAACATCATAGAAGACCGGACATAAATTGACTACAGTGGTCCAATACGGCCGTAAAAGCACAATAATAATAATAATAATAATAATAATAATAATAATAATAATAATAATAATAATAATAATAATAATAATAATGAGTGTATGAAATTATGGTGGACTACATGCACAGTGTACTTTGCAATGATTGCCACTGATACTGATCCATCGTTAAGCAAGTCTTCTGTGATTGTAAATAGTGTAGCAATGCCTCCTCGGACAATTTCTTCTTCTTCTTATGACGCCGTCTCCCTCCGAAGGTTGCCGATCCAATTGATTATGATTACACGCGAAACGGCAACACGGAATATTTCTATCGACGTATGTCCATACCACCGCCGCAAGTCTTTTAGCCAGGAATTTCTCCGTTTTCCCACAGATCTTTTCCCATCAATCTTTCCTTGAATGATCAGTCGGAGAAGTTCGTATCGTTCACCTCTCATGATGTGCCCGAGGTAGCTGAGCTTATGCTCCTTGATGGTTATGAGAAGCTCTTTCTTCTTGTTCAAGATGTTGAAGACTTCTTCATTTGTCTTCTTTTCTACCCAAGATATTCGGAGTATTCTTCTGTATAAGTACATTTCAAAAGATTCAATACGCTTCTCCAATAAAGGGCTATGCGTCCACCCTTCGAAAGCATACAGAAGGACAGGAAAGACATAGCAACGTAGCATTCGAACTCTGAGCTGGAGGTTGAGTTTTCTGCTGGTGAATAAGGTCCTCATGGCATTGAACATATTTTTTTTTGTCCAATCCTGGATAAGATTTCGAATTTTGAATCACAATGCTGGTTCACTAGAGTTCCAAGGTATTTGAAAGAAGATACTTGTTGGACGATGTTGTTGTTGATGTAAAGGGAGGCCTGTTTTGGTGTTTTTGAGAATACAATCAGCTTGGTCTTGTTAATATTCAAGGATAAACCGTAGGTTTCACTGGTCCTCACGATGTTGTTTATAATGATTTGAAGATCACTAGGGTTGCTGGCTAACACAATAGTGTTAAGACGTTCGACTCGCGAAGACAAGACGTCTCAAAGGTCGGTATAATCATCTAGCGCATATTTGTACCAGAAACGCAGGTACGAAAAATACCATTGAATCCAAACGCAAAGTATTTCATAAATTCTGAATGTAAGATGTGAGAAAGCTCTAACGCGGAGAGGATGACGTGCATCGCCTGACTTCCGAACCATATCCAAGTCATCCGATGCCTTTTCATATATTGATTACGTCGCTAAAACAGCGTCAAAGAATAAAAACAACAGCTATAAACAGCGTGTTAATACTATTGCTGTCCGTCTGCATTTGGTATATTCGTTGTAAGTTTACTTTAGCTTATATTACAGTAAATAAAGCACACGGCCGGTGCAATACAGATAGCAGGATATATTACGCTCGGTCTCTCACTACGTAAGGCCACCGTAAAGGTGCAAAAACCTAATACAGTCATCATCTCTCAGCCCTGCGATCAGACGTGAGGCTGGTGATGTAACGAGTTACGAATTGTTCGATGTTACAGTCTGTGGACTCGCGTTCTTTCAACCTGTTTAAAACTTTGAATGTCAGTGTAATAAATCTCAGTGTTACTATTTACAGTCTTCAATAATTAGTCTCCTATGAGGTGACAATAATTTATGGTGATGACGCATAACAATATTTCACATGTGTAATTTTTACTAAACTCTGCCAAGTGTTAAATTTTTTTCTTTCGAACTGTGCCAAATGTTCAGTAGCAGATTTAAACTGTTATAAACGTGCCCCAACTGTTAGAGAATTTCTTTAACAGTATTAAATGTCGCATGAATTGTGTTTCTTTCACACTGAGCTAAGTATTGGATTTTTTTTTTTTTTTGTTAAGAATGAAGCCATATTTTCCAGTGTCGACTTAGTTAAATGCAATAAAAACTTTCCAAGAACATTGCTGAAACCTTTAGGGACTGGTGAGCTTTTTTGAACTGTGTAAAATCACAAACGTAGAAAGTTCAGGCAAAGTATTAAGAAGCTTCATGAGTGCTACGAACGTATGCGAGTAGACTTGTTAGTATTCATGCCGAGTTCAAGAACCTTTTGAATGACAGTGTAAATACAGTACAAGTTATTATATATCTTGAGAACTTTATTCGCTTGCGGACTCATTCACGTGAGACGAGTGGAATGGGAATCGTAAATGCTTGTAATAAAGTTTCTTAAAGGAACTTAAGCTGATAATCCGCTTGTGGACTCATTCAAGTGAGACGAGTGGAATTGGAATTGTGTAAATGGTTCTTTAAATTCAAAGTTATCCTTCAGCCATACACTACACTTAGTAGCTTGATGTCATAATTTGAATTAAAGTGAGCACGACTCAACTGATTGACGAGAACGAGGGACAAGGAACTTCTAGTATGGTTTCTGGAACTCATTGGATTGGAGAATGGTGAATGGCCCATGGTACTTCTTGGTGATTAGAGCTTCATGGAGA
The DNA here is from genome assembly GCF_040414725.1 of Anabrus simplex. Classification (NCBI taxonomy): domain Eukaryota; kingdom Metazoa; phylum Arthropoda; class Insecta; order Orthoptera; family Tettigoniidae; genus Anabrus; species Anabrus simplex. The sequence continues at coordinate 316,446,430 of NC_090268.1, forward strand.
CTTGGCATTCAAGTGTTGTAGTGATGGGACATTCGATTCATTTTGCTGAATCGATTCATTTGATTCCATTCACGTTACTGAATCGATACAGTGATCCGATTCAGGGCACATTCGAATCATCGCTCCTACTGCATCTGTATAGTATGTACTGGTAACACAGGAGCAATAGCATTCAGTGCTCGCTGTTACCATCTGGTCTTCATACTATGAACTCCTTTCTTAGAAAAATATGCTAGTCACTCTAATACATGGAAGCTTTCCGGCGACGCAGGATGGGAAATGTCTGGGATTAGGAAGGTAGCAGCCATGGCCTTAATTACGGTACAGTCCCAGTATTTCCCGGTGTGAAATGGGGAAACTACGGAAAATCATCTTAACGGCTGCCGACGGTGGGATTCGAACCCACCATCCCTCGAACGCAAGCGCATAGCTACGCGGTACTAACCGCACGTCCAACTCGCTCAGTCATTTTTGAAAATATGTACCTTTCTATCAGCAGACGAGTTTTTAAATCGCCATATTTTGTATAGGCTACCCCAGATGTACAGTAGCCCACTGGTTTTCTGATTCAACATACTGTTGGTTAAGTTATTGCGTCAGTCGGCTCACTTACTATCCATATATGATTGAAGTCTTGTGCAACGATGTGACATACTGAATCAGTAAATGTGGTACTTCGGTAAACATGAGACGCAGGGCGTGCACCATTCGTTGAAGTGCGTACAGAGGGAGAGGGTTTGTTTAGAAATAAATCTTAAAATTTTTCCTCTGAGTTTATTAATAAATTCAAAGTCCACCTCTGTACAGCAGATATAGTAGAAAATGTTCCTCGTCCTAGGGCTGGCGATGTCCTTGGATTCCGGCAGCTCCTTCTTTTCCCATACCAGTGAACCACCATTCCTCCCCCGATGGAAGTTCTAGAAGATCCATTCGACGTCTTGAAGATCCATACGGTGCTGATGAAGGGCGTTGAGGTAGTCCTCGTGAATGATGAACGTGAATGAACATCGTTAAGCCTTGGGGCGAGTTAATGCAAAGACTGCTTCTGCACAGATGAGAGGAAAGTTTTATCAATGGTTTTAACAAGGTTCAAACACGAAAAAAAAAAAAAATGTATCTTTGAAAGTTTATCTCACGGTGAAATGTCACTAAATTTTGTCCCGTGTTAAATGAAAAGAAGGCCACTAAACTCGAATGAGCATGTAAGTTTAATACTCATAAATAAAAATCCACTCGAAACTTATCGTCGAATTTTAACAGAGTCACTTGTTGTTTGTGGCACTTGGCGTAATGTAAAGTAATGCCGCACGACTTAGTTCTTAATTTGAAGCACTGTTCAACGTAATTTAATTGGATTAGAAATAAAGATGTTTCACTCGTGAATTCGAACTCACTCACGTATTGATAATAACATGAAATTAAAAGACGAAATTAATCATGTATTGACAGTCCTCGGTTCGACTGTTCGTAAAATCGAAACGTACAACTGAATGTTCGTAGAATTGAAATGTGCTGTTCAGTAGAATTGAAATGCACAGTTCACACATGCACAGTTTACAGTTCATGACCTACAAATATTTACACAGTTCATGAAATGGTAAATTAGTGACGTAGTCATGCTTGCAATCGAGTAAATCTGGATTAAAACACAGTCTCATAAACTTGAAGTATTTAGTACTCTGTAAGGAGCAAACTGTTCTAAGTCCTGTCCATAACATTAAACTTCAAATTACGAGCACTCGAAAACATTCGCAAGTCTTAGACACTCGTGTAGAATAAACAGTCACTTGATAATGTTCAGACGAAGCACAATTTATATCACGTCCCGTCGGAGTAAAAGTTTATCACTCACAATATAAAGAAATCCGTACAAGTCCATATTCGACGCGATTGGGTTAAAGTCCACTGACTCGAAGATTGATAGCCGCTTCACGCTAGATCACGGTCCTCGCGAACCGACTGTATGAACTCCACTGCCTAGTGTGCACATACACACTCTGGCCACACACTCAGGCCACACACTGCTCTGCTGAGCGAAGCAGTACTGTATTTATATCTGATCCGGGCCTTCACATCTCGTTCCATAACTTCATTGCCTCATGTCAGATTTACGTGAAACTCTGCAGGAACGTAGATAAGGGATCGGGTTACACGATGATGTTGTTACATTTGTCTAATTATTATTGTGGGGAATGTTATTACCCATAGAAACTCGAAGAATATTCCACATTAGCCTAGGGTCTGTGTCGCGGCGAGGCGGGCTGTGACGTCACTCGCACACAGCTGTTGCTCGCCGTCCAGTCAGTCTTTCGCAGCCGGCCTGTAGCGTAACGCGTAAGTTTTTAAAATTTCTATTACGGGGACTTAGTTTTGTAGCGCCGTTACCGGTCAATACGAACGGAGAGAATACTGAGCCATTCTTCCTAATATAAAACAGGTACTTTTGAGTGGTTATGAGCATGACTCATAGTCATAGGGCAGGTTAGAGTCGAATTTAATCAATTGTCAAATGTCAACAAAGTTATAATACTAAGATTCATTAAACTGATAAATAGCATAGCCTAATAGCCTACCTAGTTATTAGCTACTTTAGAATTATGTTTTGACTACCTTTTTAACACTGCAAACAAATCCATCTATTATTTAAACCTCCCTGTAAGAAGAGGGCAGTGAATGAAAGTGGGTATTATTTTCAAATGAGCTGAGCTCGAGAGTCCATTATAGCATACGATCTCTCAGTGTAGCATGGCTCTATATGTATTGCTTCAGAGGAAGTTAGGCTCCCCGCCAATGTCCAGTGTACTGATAATGAATCGTGTGTGTGTTGTGTCTCACTGATCCGTGACTGCGTACGACTCTTTCGGTGTGCTATGGCTCACTGTATGTCTTAGCTGCAGCGGAAGCTCGGCTCCCCGCCAACGTCCAGTGTCCCGCTAGTGAGCCGTGAGTGCGCCACTCAGCACTGTTCGCTGGGAGTAAGCTGAATCACTACACTTCGCTATTTATCCACAATAAATATGGGTATGACAATTTAGTCGCTCATGAAAAATCGCCTTCTGTACCTATCCAGTAGTTGCCTGCACACTAGCTGCAGTTCCTTTATTTCATGTTACAGCCAATCCACGACATTTTCCTGTTTCAGAGAGCTGAACGATAATGAGGTCCTATCCATGGAGTTACGGAGTGGTTGGCAGTTATTTGTCTCCAGAACATATCTGATGTTTCTTCACGGTTCACTGACTGCCCCTGATATGTCTACATGATCCTCCAGCCCCGTTTTCTGCTATTTCTCCAGTGTAGGATGAAATACATTGTACAACACGACAAAACTCGACTGCATACCGCAAATATACTTTAAAACTAAGTTGACCTGCGAACTCACCAGACCTTTAACCAATTGAGTACCTACGTGTGGAATCGTCTGAGACAATGTGTGCTCCGGCACCCACGACCTGACATAAGTGTCTAACTCCGTACACAATTGGAGGAGAAATGAAGGAATGTGCCTATGGGCAATATACGACATCTGTACCGCAACATACATTATGAAGATACTGACCGCCTGAGTGCAAGGGAAAGCCGTAGCATCCGTGAGAATTTTTAGGATTCTACTGTAGGCCTACAGCCCCTTCATTACAAATATTGGTGAGAGATTAGCTTATTGATACCTATTAACAGCATCAATATATTTAATTAACCTTTCGTGACTCATACAATTTAATTTACTTCGACCAATAATGTATACACAAACCACGAGTAGGATATTGGCTTAACTGATGGGTTCACACCCTGATAATTGATGTTGGAATATAAATGACTGAAAGATGGAATTTTCAGTTGAAAAAGTGATCTTTTTAAGAATAGGCAAGACTCAAAGTGAAACCGAAAGTTCTTGCACAATCGGAAATTAAAAAAAATATCAAATGAAGGTTCTTTTGGGTAGCAGTGGCACTGCATTCGAGCTACTCCCCTTACAACCCAATGCATTCAGGTGGAGGTACTCAACCGGACTGGCGTGTAGTGTCAGGAAGAGCATCCAACCCTAACCTCCCAGCTGATTCCCAAATGACTGGGACTGTTACGTCTTCTACATAGGGTAATGGGACACTGAAGGGAAAATGCATAATTTCACCTTCCTGGCCGTTTTACCAATTTCTTATTGTCGGCACTTTGTTTGGATTCGTCCCAGTTTTATGGCCGGATGCTCTTCGTGACGCCAGCCCAGTGTGGAGAGATGTAATTACTATTGCGTGCTTTTGTGCTGGCAGGTTGCGTGTATGTGAAGATGTGCATTATGACAAACACAAGCACCTAGCCCCGAGGCAAAGAAATTAACCATACGTTGATAAAATCCCTGGTCCGCCTGGGATTGAACCTAGGGCCCTCTGAACCGAAGATAACAATATTAATCATTCAACTAAGGAGCCTGGGAAGGAGAAATATGCAATATTGTAGTTTTAATTGCCTATCAAAAATATGGAAATGTACTATCTTTAGTATCATCAGGATTACACTCAGTGGGTTGACAAGAGTTTTTTTTTTGTTTTTTTTGTTTTGCTAGTTGCTTTACGTCGCACCGACACAGATAGGTCTTATGGCGACGATGGGACAGGAAAGGGCTAGGAGTGAGAAGGAAGCGGCCGTGGCCTATATTAAAGTACAGTCCCAGCATTTGCCTGGTGTGAAAATGGGAAACCACGGAAAACCATTTTCAGGGCTGCCGACAGTGGGGTTCGAACCTACTATCTCCCGAATACTAGACAAGAATTTATATTGGTACGAAAAACGTTCTCCTGTATACGAGACTGCATCACTCGATACGAAATACGAAATATCTTTCATGCTCCACGGAATGAGAAAAATCCGAAATGGTTCTGTTGTTTGGCAGAGCAATGGGCGGACAAGAGCGATACCATCCAATCACGCCTAATCACAACTAATATTTCTATGAGAAAATTATTTCCTCCCAGCTCACATATTAACACCTTAAGTTAGTTTATCAGGCATCAACGTTTCCCAGGGACAAGCATCAAATCCATACTTTTCTCCCCGGTTAAAATCTGCCCCATAATGCCCCCGATGTTTAATAACTTCCGATACGTTTTCAAACGTATTCTCTTTGATTGCATTTGATTGCTGTTATGACAACAATTTGTAATATCAAACGGCTCTGTTCAAGAATCACGGCAAAATTTCAAAATGAAAGAAAATAAATTCCAGATTCTTTCTTTTTTTGAAATCTAAGGTACAGTGGTTCTTAAGAGAGGGTGGAGATTTGTATGCAGTTAATTGCAATTAGTACATTTGCCCAGGTAACGCCGGGTACTATTGTGCCGTCGTATCGGCCTCACGAAAAGGATGGTAAAAATTGCACGCGTTTGTCAAAAAGTGGTAAAAGTGTGGCAAAAATAAAATGCGCTTATGAAACAAACGCTAAATAATAAAACCATAATCATGAACATCATAGCGAATTTCTGTATCAGTACAAGTCATGCCGTGATGTATCGCTGCACACCAGGGATTGAAACAAATTGTTCTGATGCAATCACACATTATAATTTTCGGGTGTATGTGTCTTCTATAACATGTCCTGTCTTGAAGAAAGCTTCGTGAATTCATGATGTGTCATTTGGAAGTTCGTGATAGCAATCAAAATGGATTTGACTGTATTAATATAATATTTATCGTTTAGAATTCCACATCATGTTCAAACGCTCTCAACAGAAGCATTACTCCCCAGCAAACAGGAAACAGTTCTCTGCAAGTTTCTCCATCCTACCACATGGGATCAGTTCTTCCTGAAATATGAAAAACATCGCTCTGTCTTCCACTCAGCTCTCATTGTTAATATCCCTTTCCTCTACCTTATTCACAATTTCCCCAATGTAAATATTTGATCAAAAAGGGCTTCTTCATCAAAGATAGTCAAGCCTATTTTGGTTGTGGACAAGCGGCCTGTATCCTGAAATTTCCCCCTCTGCGGTAAGATTGTTATTTATAACTCATTCCATGTTAAGAAAATATTACTCTAATTGACCTATAAGGAGTGAACACTTAGACACTCATAATTCCTCGAGACTAAGGAATATTATGTTGTACTTTATATTGTACTAGCAAGATACCCGTGCTTCGCTACGGTATCATACTGAAATTTATAATTGAATGCTTATTGTTTTATATATAATCCGCCGAAATTCGCGATCTGAATCTTTTCCAGAGAGAATCCGCCAAATTTCGCGATCTGACTCGTTTTCTAATAGATTACGGCAAGTTTCTTCCCATTTTCAATCTTTCTTTCCAGCAATCGATTTCGTACTTCCTGGTATTCCATCCGGTCACTTGGGCCCCTAAATCTGTACCATCATTTCCTGTAAGCATTTTTAATATGGTTCAAATCCTTCAGGAGATCCGGAGTTTTGTCCTCTTGGGTGTCTTGGCGTTACTGAACCCGCGGCCGGATTGCATTCTCAGTCATTATCCGCCCAGGACCCGTTTCCAGCGCGGTCCGCACATTTGACGACGGTCCAGAACATTATTATTATTCTTATTATTATTATTATTATTATTATTATTATTATTATTATTATTATTATTATTATTATTATTATTATTATTATTATTATTATTGATGTTCTGGACTCCACCGCAAGATGCAAGACCGCTACTTAACGGTAAATTACATCTGCTGCCATTGTCATTGTTGACAATGTGACCAGCACCATTGTCGCGCGTAGGCAAGTGTGCGGTATTTCTGGCGATACGAATGACATACTTCCGTACATTATTGACCTTATTATAGAGGTGAACAATTTGACGGTCAATCTCATTCCTATAGTTTATTTCAAATGTGTTTAAATTCTTATTTATATGCCAGGAGAATCAACTGTAATCTAAGAACGTTCTCCGAAGGAAAATATGGCTGTTGAAAACGAACCCCAGGAAAGATTAAAAATGATCGGTTTATGGAATGGAATGAATAAAGCCCCATCTAGCGGCGACAATAGGAATTATGCCGGCTGCCGAAGTACTCCTCTGGGACAATGATCGATGAATGACAAATGAAATGAAATATTGGACGGTGTTGCTGGAATGAGTGATGACAGGGAAAACCGGAGTATCCGGAGAAAACCCTGTCCCGCCTCCGTTTGTCCAGCATGAATGTCACATGGAGTGACCGGGATTTGAACCAAGCAACCCAGCTGTGAGAGGCCGGCACGCTGCCGCCTGGGCAACGGAGGCTCCTTATAAGTACATTATGAACAGTAAAATCAATTTTTCTCACCTCCTTTTACACCCCACCGCCGTTAAGTTTATTTACACCCCCCCCAAAAAAATTAAAAGAAGGTGTGTTTCTTTATGTTTAAAGAAGATTCCAAACACCAATGTTTACGTCTATTACCTTCAGTTTTGAGATATAAGTATCCTCATCAAAAAAAATCACCTTTTTCACTTCCTTTCACGCTCCTCCCCCCAAAGTGAATTTACCGGCAAAAAAATACGTGTTTCTTTAGTAGTAAAGGATCTTCTAAATACCAATTATCACGACTCTAATTTCTTCGGTTTTTTATTTATATGTCCTCATGAAAAGAATTGAACTCCTTTTCACTCCCGCCCCCCAAGATGGTTCCCCCCCAAAACGCGTTTTTCTTTGTTTTTAAAGGAGATCCAAATACCAATTTTCACGTCTGTAACAGCTTTAGTTTTTATTAGATGTATGTATTCTCATACAATTAAGTCAATTAATTTTTCAATTCTTTCGCCCCCTCCCCTCACTGGATTTTCAGAGAATACGTCTTTCTTTACTTTTAAAGTAGATTCCAAATATCAAATTTCATGTCTGTGACATCTTCATTTTTGAGATATCAGTAGCCTAATTAAAAGAATTCAACACCATTTTCAGTCACTTTTACCGCCCCCCCCTTTCCACCCAAGTGGTATTTCCGAAAACTAAAATTATACGTTTCTTTATTTTTAATAGAGATAAAAAATACCATTTTTCACTTCTGTAACTTGTTAATTTTTCTGAGATATACTGTAGAAATTCTCATTTTGAAATTTCACCCCTTTTTAGTTCCCCTTAAGTGGAGTTTCCAAAAACAAATCACCAATGTTCCTTTACATTTACAGGAGATTCCGAACACCCACTTTTTAAGTCTGTAATATTTTACGTTTCTCAGATATTCTGTAGATATAGTCTTTCAAAAAATTCACTCCACATTGTCACTACTGTTTAATCGCCATTAATTGGATTTTACAAAAACAAAAAGTACGTGCTTCTTTATTTTTAAAGGAGATCCCATATACAAATTTTCAGTTCTGTAATATCTTCAGTTTCTGAAATATATGTATCCTCATTAAAGGCATTCAACCCATTATTCACCCTTTTACACCCCTCCTATTGGCATTTACAGAAAAAAAATACGTGTTCTTTTATTCTTAAAGGAGATTCTAAATACCAATTTTTACATCTGTAAACTTTTAAAGTTTTAAGTTGTAGGCACACTCATTTTAAAAATTCACCCCCCTTTTCACGCCCCATTATTTGGATTTTCCAAAAATGAAAAAATACTTATTTCTTTATTTTTAAAGTAGATCCCAAATACCAATTTTCAGGTCTGTAATGTCTTCAGGTTCTGAAATATAAGTAGCCTCATTAAAGGCATTCAACCCCTTTCTAAGCCTTTTCCACCCTTCCTATTGGATTTTTTCAAAAAACAAAAAATACGTGTTTCCTTATTTTTAAAGGAGATTCTAAATACCAATTTTAACATCTATAAACTTTTAAAGTTTTGAGATATAGATACACTCCTTTTTAAAAATCACCCCCTTTTCACCCCCATTAATTGGATTTTCCAAAAACAAAAAAAATACGTGTTTCTTTATTTTTAAAGGAGATCCCAAACACCAATTTTCAGGTCTGTAATATCTTCAGGTTCTGAAATATAAGTAGCTTCATTAAAGACATTCAACCCATTTTTCACCCTTTTCCACCCTTCCTATTGGAATTTTCCGAAAACAAAAAAATATGTGTTTCTTTATTTTTAAAGGAGATTCTAAAAACCAATTTCTAACTTTAAAAGCTTTGAGATATAGATACACTCAGTTTAAAAATTTCATCCCCCTTTTCACCCCCCATTATTTGGATTTTCCCAAAACAAAAAAATACCTGTTTCTTTATTTTTAAAGTAGATCCCAAATACCAATTTTCAGGTCTATAATGTATTCAGTTTCTAAGATATAAGTATTCTCTTTAAAGGCATTCAACCCAATTTTCACCCCTTTTCACCCCTCCTATTGGGATTTTCCGAAAACAAAAAATACGTGTTCCTTTATTTTTAATGAAGATTCTAAATACCAATTTTTACATCTCTAAATTTTAAAACTTTTGAGATATAGATGCACTCATTTTAAAAATTCACCCACCTTTTCACCCTCGCATTAATTGGATTTTCCAAAAACAAAAAAATACGCGTTACTTTATTTTTGAAAGCGATCAAAAGTACCAATTTTGAGGTCTGTAATATCTTCAGTTTCTGAGATATAAGTATTCTCTTTAAAGGCATTCAACCCATTTTTCACCCCTTTTCACCCCTCCTATTGGGATTTTCCGAAAACAAAAAATACGTGTTCCTTTATTTTTAATGAAGATTCTAAATACCAATGATTACATCTCTAAACTTTAAAACTTTTGAGATATTGATGCAGTCATTTTAAAAATTCACCCCCCTTTCACCCTCGCATTAATTGCATTTTCCAAAAACAAAAAACATATGTGTTTCTTTATTTTTGACAGCGATCGAAAGTACCAATTTTGAGGTCTGTAATATCTTCAGTTTCTGAGATATAAGTAGCGGTATCCTGATTAAAGGCATTCAATCCCTTTTTCACCCTTTTTCACCCCTCCTATTGGGATTGTCTGAAAACAAAAAAATACGTGTTACCTTATTTTTAAAGAAGATTCTAAATACCAATTTTCACATCTGTAAACTTTTAAAGTTTTAAAGTTTTAAGATATAGACACACTCATTTTAAAATTTCACCGTCCTTTTCCCCTTAGCGATGGAATATCCAAAAATCCTCTCTTAGCGAACACCTACATTATAATATGAATATATCCCCAAAATTTCATTTCTTTATGTCCAGTAGTTTTGGCTCGGCGATGATGAATCAGTCAGTCAGTCAGTCAGTCAGTACAAGCTACTTTATATATAGATTATGAAAGAAAGAAAATGGATCAGGCATGTTTTTGCCCGTGAGTTATTAAAATAACTACGTAATATTCTGTATTTCATAAATACATTCATAGGGAGGAAGCACAATGGCGGTAACAGCACCGACACAGGCAGGTCCTATGGCGATTGTAATACATTCATAGGGAGGAAGCACAATGGCGGTAACAGCACCGACACAGGCAGGTCCTATGGCGATTGTAATACATTCATAGGGAGGAAGCACAATGGCGGTAACAGCACCGACACAGGCAGGTCCTATGGCGACTATGGGATAGGAAAGGGTTAGGAGTAGGAAGGAAGCAACCGTGACTATATTTAAGGTTCAACCCCAGCATTTGCCTGGTATAAAAACGGGGAACCATGGAAAATATCTTCAGGGCTGCCGACAGAAAGATTCAAACCCACTATTTCCCGAATGCATGCTGATAGCTACGTGACCCTAACTGCGTAGCTACTTGTTCGATGTGTTTTAATCTTGTAGGAAAAGTTATATTGAATTCCCTCGCGAATGTGTTACTAATAATAAAACCGTAAAAATGGTGAGTGGGACTTAAAACCGAAACCAATATTATTATTATTATTATTATTATTATTATTATTATTATTATTATTATTATTATTATTATTACCAACTCTGTTTATAACATTTGGGCTGAACGAGATGACTGATTCTCTTAAGGAGAGCGGATAATGCAACAGCTGCAGTTTGTTTTCACCGAGGATTTCTAGTTCTGTCCCGCATGGGTGAAGCTGAAGTTTGTTAATGCTTAATTTGGTGGAGAAGACATGTAAGTTGAACGAGAATATCGGGAAGGCTTAACAGGTTAGCCGAAGATTTAGTACAGGAAATGTCGTGTAGTGTCCACCGTACTGACAGCGCGGAGACCAGAAAAAGTCAAGGCTCCCTGGCACCTGTCAACACAGCTACCTGCCCTTAATTGCCAACTTCTTGCAACTCCACATCGCAAAACGAATCGAAACTCCTTTACTCTACAATAAGTTTATATGGCTGGGTGTGACACCAGTAATAGTGGACGTCGAGAAACCTTCTCTTAGGCAGGCAATATTTCACCCAGCTCACAGGCGAAGGTCGCTGCAGTCTTTCGCTGGTTTAGTATCTTGTTCACAAATGTCAAAAATAGTCATGCCTATTTTAGTTATGGAAAGCTATCTGTATCCTCAAATTTCTCCCTTTGTGGTATGGTGGCTAGAATCATACATTCGGCATGATGAATGCTACCAAAGAGAATAAGTTTGAAACTCGGGGTAATATCGGAAATTATTAACAATCTCGGACATTCTAGGAACAGAATATAACCGGGGAGAAATGTACGAATTCGAGGATTGTCCTTTGGAAACGGTGCGAATTAGTCATTTTGACAATACGAAGAAGAATAAGAAGAGTAAAATAATAAAATAATAAAATAATAATAATAATAATAATAATAATAATAATAATAATAATAATAATAATGTGTTTTCACAGAGACAGTTGGTCGTGCTGTTAGGGTCATATAGTAGTTAACTTGCATTCCAAAATTGGTGGGTTCGAATCTCACCGTCGGCAGCTCTAAAGATCACTTTCTGTGATTTCCCATTTTCACAGCAGGCAAAATTAAGGCCACGGCCGTTACCTTCCCAATCCTAGTTCTTTCCCATCCTTGCGTCGCTGAAAACTTCGAGGTGTTAGTGCGGCGTTGAACTACATGCAAATACTATAATAATAATAATAATAATAATAATAATAATAATAATAATAATAATAATAATAATAATAATAATAATAATAATAATATGTGTTCAATGTCTCTTCGGATATGTTTCGTACAATATAATCTTTAATTCCTTGCTGCACATTTTTCCTCCAAAATCATTATCATGCATCCATTCCAATACACGTCAGGCAAAATAAACTACGTGCAAATAGCACTTTCCCCTCTCTTCGCTTTAATCACACATCTGAACAATTCTTCCCCCAACCCTTAACGAATTCAAATTCTGGTCAAACACATTTTCACACTGTTTTACATTAGCTCTTAATCAATCCCAGTGGGGGATACACCGATGCAAAGTACGTCTGGAATGTGGATTAGTTTATACTTGTATGTTGGGTATTCAGCCCGAAGGCTGGTTTGATCCTCCACAACTCCACAAACAGCTGTTCTAGATAGCCTAGGTATCACTGAAGGGGCATACTAGGGAAACAATGAGTTAGGTAGTTTCCCGTTGCTTTCCTCACCGGACCAGAAGTTCCTATTACATATCAGTCTGTCAAGCCCACTGAAATGCATGCACCAACCGACTCTATGAGCGATATTTTCACACCAGTCATAAAAGGGATTGTCTGCATAAGGAATGGTATTACTGGCATCTCGCGTACCTCGGTCACTTGCATATTGTCAAAGCCAAGAATGAGACTGAGACAGGTCAATGAAAGTAACAAATTTATTCTTGCCCATTCCAAAAGACATAGTGCACTGTAAGCATTACATCTCGCCAGCAAAGGCAGAGTTTCACCTTGTCTGTATGAATTCAGGCAGCGGCCGGCCACATCGGGACCCTTAGGTAGGTTATTATTTTATCACTAAAAATAAAGTCATATAAGGTATTCTGTAGGAGCCTCCGTGGCTCAGATGGCAGCGGGCCGCCCTCTCACCGCTGGCTTCCGTGGTTCAAATCGCGGTCACTCCATGTGAGATTTGTGCTGGACAAAGCGGAGGCTGGACAGGTTTTTCTCCGGGTACTCCGGTTTTCCCTGTCATAATTCATTCCAACAACACTCTCCAATATAATTTCATTTCATCTGCCATTCATTAATCATTGCCCCACAGGAGTGCGACAGGCTTCGGCAGCCGGCACAATCTATCCTCGCCGCTAGATGGGGGCTTCATTCATTCCATTCCTGACCCGGTCGAATGACTGGAAACGGGCTGTGGATTTTCATTTACAAGGTAAATATTTTATTTATATTTATTTCTCTCAAAGTCATTATCATGCATTCATTCCAATACACGTCAGGACAAATAGACTGTAGCCATTTGGTCTTCCCCTGCCTTCGCTGAACAGTTGTTACCCTTCCACCCTCCCCCCGAAGCCCTGCAAAAGAGTATGTTAGCGAGAAACAATTGGGACAAAAAAGCTTGGAATCAGTCCAGCAGTTATCGCTAGAAGTAACGGAAGTCAAACTGATTTAAGATAAACAGAAACATTCCTGTGTCAATAACGGACTACTACATTCTTAATTTATCTGATATGTCCATAATATCACCAGTTCACAATCACTGACAACTTTAATCAACGTAATAGTGTACATTACCGCGAACAAAGTCTATGCTACATTTTTATGAAAAATGGTGTTATTTTCGGAATAAAAGTCTGTGATATCTGTTCTATCTACCTATAGACTTAGCTTACGAAAACAAATGACATCCCTCTGCAGACAATTCTGCAATAATAATAATTTCGTGTGGCTATTTCTAGCCGAGTGCAGCCCTTGTAAGGCAGACCCTCCGATAAGGGTGGGCGGCAACTGCCATTTGTAGGTAACTGCCTGTTATTGTAGTGGAGGATAGTGTTTTGTGTGGTGTGTGAGTTGCAGGGATGTTGGGGACAGCACAAACACCCAGCCCCCGGACCATTGGAATTAACCAATTAAGGTTAAAATCCCCGACCCGGCCGGGAATCGAACCCGGGACCCTCTGAAGCGAAGGCCAGTACGCTGACCATTCGGCCAACAATGTGCTTTGACAATAGAACCAGGGTCTAATGCCGAACATGAACGTAATGTGCCTGCTTCCTTCGCACCAAGCTACAACAGTCTCACCAGGATTACTTGATTTGAGAACTGGAGAAATCCAATGAAAAGCAGTACGATTAGTTCTGGGTGTCGACAAAAGCGTAGTACCAGGATAAATGTTGCAACTGGCAAGCCTTTGGAGTAAGCATACGAGCTGCTCGACTAAGTGGTATGCTTTGAGCTTTCAGAGGGAAGATGGCGTGGAATGAGAGTAGACGAATAAGATTGAGTGGTGATTTTAAAAGTAGGGAAGATCACAATATGAAGATAAAGTTGGAATTCAAGAGGACAAACTGAGGCAAATTTGCGTTTATAAGAAGAGGAGTTAGAGACTGGAATAATTTACCAACGAAAATATTCGATAAATTTATACGTTCTTTGAAATTATATAAGAAAAGACTAGGTCATCTACCACACTAGCCCGCAGATTCCCATTCACAGCAGACACCGTATACACCCGTCGGAGGGTCTGCCTTATAAGAGCTGCACTGTCCCACGAAATTATTATTATTATTATTATTATTATTATTATTATTATTATTATTATTATTATTATTATTATTATTATTAGTCTCGTCGTCATAATCACGATATCAACATTCAAGTAAAACTATAATCTGCTAATGATCTCAACAGCAGATAACCAGGCAATATTGGGAATATGATAACATATTACATCGACCCTTCTTTTGTTACAAGTTGCTTTACGTCGCTCCGACACAGACAGGTCTTATGGCGACGATGGAACAGGAGTGGGAAAGAAGCGACCGTGGTCTTAATTAAGCTACAACCCCAGCATTTGCCTGGTGTGAAAATGGGAAACCACGAAAAGACATCTTCAGGGCTGCTGACAGTGGGGTTCGAACGCACTATGTCCCGAATACTGGATACTGACCACACTTAAACTCGACAAATGTTATGACAACAATTTTACAAATGTGAGCTACCTAGCCCCCGGATTGATGAGAGGTCGATTCCCCGTTAGGTAGGCGGAACATTTAGCAACGTAATGTCTCCATCTTTGTTATATGGCATATGTAGCCTACCTGTCGGTGAAGGAGGAGTGAGATCGTATCCCATTGCTTTCTCCACAGAGTCGACAATGTTGTTACATATCAGTCTGCCAAAATCCACTTAAACATATACACCAACCATCCCTATGGGCAGGAACTTCGCATCATTCATATCACAGCGACTGGCTGCATTAAAAATGGTGTTACAGGTATCACTCATACCTCTGCTCCTTTTATATTTTCAAAGCTAAAGATAAGACTGAGGCAGATCGATGAAAGATAAAATAAGTTATACAAGAAAGCAACAAAACAAGTAAAAATCAACTACAAGGTAACTACAAGAGCGTCATTATGAATGGCGAAAGGGTCTTGTGATGGCCTTCATGGTCTTTGAGAAAGCTTATGACCGTGTGTGTAGAAACAAGGTGTCGAGGAACACACCGTAGAAAGAGTGAAGGAGATGTACAATGTACAATGGGAGTGTCAGTTGTGTGAAAATAGGAGGAGAGAGAACAGGCTGGTTTGAACAAAAAGGTGGATTAAAACAAGGAAGTGCTCTGTCACCTTTGCTCTTCATGGTAACAATGGACGAGATAATGACAAAAGTGACAAGGAAGATTGGAGAAGGAAAGATGAAAGTGATGATGTTTGCAGATGAGCTGTTAGTTTGGGGAGAAAAGGAAGAGGATATCCAGGAACAGTTAGATGCTTGGGTAGATGAGGTGGAACAATATGGCATTAAATTTAATGCCCAAAAGAGCGAGATAGTGATCACAACTAGAAAGAAGGAGAGACCTACGAGAGGGATAATGCTTGGAGGGGAACAGCTTAGGATGGTAGAGAGTTTCAAGTACTTATGAAGTACCATAGAGGAAAGTGGAAGAAATGATAAGAAAATAATCGAGCGTGGA
This sequence comes from Anabrus simplex, assembly GCF_040414725.1. NCBI lineage: Eukaryota > Metazoa > Arthropoda > Insecta > Orthoptera > Tettigoniidae > Anabrus > Anabrus simplex. The sequence goes on from NC_090268.1 coordinate 316,462,382, forward strand.
AGACAAGCAGGAGCATTCCTTAAAAGTGTCAGAAGCCTGGTTTGGAGCAGGGATGTCCCTCAGAGAAGAAGGGTGATATACGGGGTGTACTATATACCTATTCTGATGTATGCAGCTGAGACTTGGGTAATGAGGCAAAGAGCCATGAATGGAATACAGGCAAGTGAAATGAAATTTCTGAGAAGCAGGATTGAAGTGACAAGATGGGATAAGATGAGAAATGAGAAGGTTCGAGATATAGTAAAAGATGAGCCACTACAGAATAGGATAGAGGCATCTAGACTTAGATGGTGTGGATCCATGAAGAGAATGACAGAGGAAAGGATACTGAGGAGGATGCACGAAATGGAGATAACAGGTAAACGGCCAAGAGGAAGACCAAGAGACAGGTGGATAAAAGGAGTAGCAGAGTGTGTACAGAGAAGAGAAGAGGACTGGACAAGAGTGACTACGGAGAAGTGGTGGGAAGACAAGAGGAGATGGAGGTGCTTATGTTCCAAGCAGAACCGGCCAACAGCTGGAAACTGCAGATGATGATGATGATGATGATGATGATGATGATGATGATTAACTGAATTCCATCTATGCATAAGTTGGGTTAGGGGTACAGCAGCATCGTGTCCACCTTTTATCCGGAGAACGTGAGTTCAGTGTCCAGCTCGTCAGCAAACTTTAATTCTGCGCTGAGGGCTGAATAAATGATTCACTCAGCCTCGGAAAACCAAATGAAGAGGTGTATGTTTTGAGAAGCTGTGAACCCGATCAGAAAAGCCAAAGAATGCAGGTGATGATGGCTAAAAGAAGTTATCTTGACAGGCTAAGTCTCTTTAATTCGCTCTATGTTATACACGATCCTAATGCAATAATGAAATCAAGTGCTGATGATTCCGCTATTGTAGTCATAGGGTTGCTCTATTAACTTCCTGTACATTCAGATTGATTTGTGAGTCCTTGACATCCACTTACATTGTGACCTTCAGCCCTCTGTTTGTTGTGCCTTGAATTCGATGGCGAACATTCCTATTTCTTCATTAGTGGCAACGTTGACATTAACTGCAGTGCTGGCGTTCTTAAGAAAATCAAATCAATCAGTGTCAGGAACCTAAAATAAATTAAAAGACTACATCGTTTCAGTGTTAATTGAATCACTTGTCGGGAACATTAGACATTGAAAAGCGTTATACCGCAATGCACCCGGAAACTAACTCGGCCTTTCGAGGAACCCCTTTGTACAAAAGAAGTTCGGCCTGCATTTCTCAGAAATGGAGTACATAAAGAATCAGCTTTGGAAATTCTTTTGTTACTTTAACGATCTGTTCTATGAAAGAGGAGCGGGTTAGCTAGAACGACATTTGCACACTGACAGAACATCAGTACTGGAAGACAGCATAGCGACTTGACAAGCTATATGCACCAGCCACTGCAATAGAAATTGTCCTCTTCCCATCGTCAGTCCGCATTGAAAAGATAACCTCTTCACACCGAAGACCGGACTGAATGAAACACAAACTCATTTACCTTATTTCTCAACACATAATGACATAAACCAGAGTTTGTATTAAAAACATATTCCAACGGCGCTGTGCTGGGCGACGGTCACAAATAATAATAATAATAATAATAATAATAATAATAATAATAATAATAATAATAATAATAATAATAATAATAATAATAATAATAATATATTGGCTTTACGTTCCACTAACTACGTTTTTGCGGATTTTTGGAGACACCGACGTGCCGTAATTTAGTCCCGCATAATTACTTCTACGTGCCAGAAAATCTGCCGATACGAGGCTGACGTATTTGAGCACCTTCATATACCACCGGACTGACTCAGGATCACCGGGCGAGTTGGCCGTGCGGTTAGGGACGCGCGGCTGTGAACTTGCATCCTGGAGATAGTGGGTTTGAACCCCGCTGTTGTCAGTCCTGAAGATGATTTTTCAAGGTTTCCCATTTTCATACCAGGCAAATGCTGGGGCTGTACTTTAATTAAGGTCACGGCCACTCACTTCCAGCTCCTAGTCCTTTCCTATCCCATCGTCGCCATAAGACCTATATGTGTCGGTGCGACGTAATGCCACTAGCAAAGAAAAAATGACACACGCTCGAACGTGAGAAGTTAGGGGTCAGAAGGCCAGCGCCCCAATCGTACGTACCTCGTGATCTCTCTTATCGTTCCCTCAGTTCTGAGGACCGTGATTTCCAACGAGGCCATTGTTCATTTGTCCCCATGTCTTGCGTTCCTCGGTCATAGGTGCTGCACCAAAGAGGTTCTACCCAGAGTGTTGTATTCTTGATAATGTTCGACCATCAAGTGTGAACTCGGGAAAATTTTCAAGAATGATCAGTTTTCCTATGCTGCATTCCCACGTCGCGTAGTGTTTTGAAAAAATTCATATTGATGATAATCTGGTTCTTAGGTTGAGCTGGTTAATAATGGAAATCAGTGGTGCGAAATGCTGTCCATGTTATGCATAACATTCTTCTTTAGCTCCACATTTCAAAACAATCGATTTTTCTTCAGATCTGTAGCACAAAGTGGCCACATTTTGGCTCCATAGGGGAAAACTGAAAAATAACACACTGGACATTACTCTCACTTTCGGTGGTAACGATATAGTGATCCTTCTATAAATGGGGCAAGTTCGCTATTGCATTTTGGCCATAACTGTACGTTTCCTAATCTGAGAAATACTGCTACCTGAACTGGAAACGACTAAACCAAGCCTCCGTGACACAGGCGGCAGCGCGCCGGCCTCTCACCGCTGGGTTCCGTGGTTCAAATCCCGGTCACTCCATGTGAGATTTGTGCTGGACAAAGCGGAGGCGGGACAGATTGTATCCGGGTACTTCAGTTTTCCCTGTCATCTTTCATTCCAGCAACACTCTCTAATATCATTTAATTTCATCTGCCAGTCATTAATCATTGTCCCAGAGGATTGCGACAGGCTTCGGCAGCCGGCACAATTCCTATCTTCGCTGCCATTCCTGACCCGGTCAAATGACTGGAAACAGGCTATTATCATCTTATCATGATAGTGTAGTTCCATTTGAGTACTGAGCTCAGCAATTTTCGTCTCATCGGTGGTAATAAGTAGGGAAAGGATTTTAAGCCGGAAATTACTGTCAAAAAAGGGAAAGGGGGAGAGGAATGGTTCTGAAAGTACACACAAAAAAGTGCAAACAAGGTGCTGATGAAATCACAGTTTTAAAGTTTAAACCAGTTACATGAACTTCCTTTACCCCATTTACTGTATTCGAATAATTAATAAACTTGTTGTACTGGATTGCACAGAACAGTTTAATGTTTTTGACAGTAAGTCGCTGGCGCTTTGAGCTCGGTAGATCATTATATACTGGGTGGTTCACCAGCCCCTTATTTTCCCGGAGATAGGCAATCCTAATAACGCGTATTACCTGAAGATCCTTATAATTTTGTTTTACGAACATCAAATAATTTCTCCTTATGGTCGATAAGGCTCTCTCCTACCCGTGTCTCATCACTGTAAATTGATCCATGGACCTAGCAAAAGGAAAAACTACTATGAACAGGTCCGCGCCAAATACTGCAAACATGTGATTTATTGCGCCTTGAAATAACACGGGTACCCGTAATACGATCGAATTAATAGGTTATACCACGTGCTCTGTGATGTAAAAAAATTTAATGAACACCGTAAACCATCATTGATGACTTTGACTCGGAAATTAACTTTCGAGGTTGAACGGCCAGACTTAAGTACTAAACCTCTAGCAGCAACCATGTATGTTAACTTCATGGCTGAATCTGTTAAGGGCTGCAGCACAATGTGAGCGAATTTTGGCAGCGTAGTGGTTCGAATCTAGTACGAGGCAAACGTTTTGAACGACAGAGGTACTCCATTTTAATAATATATAATTACTGTTAATTGCTTTACGTCCCACTAACTACTTTTACGGCTTTCGGATACACCGAGGTGCCGGAATTCAGTTCCGCAGGAATTCCTTTCATCATCATCAGTTTACCCTCCAGGTTCGGTTTTTCCCGCGGACTTAGCGAGTGGTCCCACCTCTACCGCCTCAAGGGCAGTGTCCTGGAGCTTCAGACTCTTGGTCGGAGGATACAACTGGGGAGTATTACCAGTACCTCGCCCAGGCGGCCTCACCTGCTATGCTGAACAGGGGCCTTGTGGAGGGATGGGAAGATTGGAAGGGATAGGCAAGGAAGAGGGAAGCAAGCGGCCGTGGCCTTAAGTTAGGTACCATCCCGGCATTCGCCTGGAGAAGTGGGAAACCACGGAAAACCACTTCCAGGATGGCTGAGGTGGGAATCGAACCCACCTCTACTCAGTTGACCTCCCGAGGCTGAGTGGGCCCCGTTCCAGCCCTCGTACCACTTTTCAAATTTCGTGGCAGAGCCGGGAATCGAACCCGGGCCTCCGGGGCTGGCAGCTAATCACGCTAACCACTACACCACAGAGGCGGACCAGGAATTCCTTTACGTGCCAATAAATCTACCGACCCGAGGCTGACGTATTTCAGCACCTTCAGATACCACCGAACTGAACCAGGATCGAACCTGCCTAGTTGGGATCAGAAGGCAAACGCCCCAACCGTCTAAGCCACTCAGCCCGGCATTGCTCCATTTTAGGGGGGATACAATAATAATCAATATTTGTTTGCTATTGGTTTTAAGGCGTGCGCTCTGATTTGACGTCTTTCCCCTGAGGATGGGTGGGGGAAGGACTGAGAGGAAAATCGGCCTTGGTCTTTTATTAAGGTACCGCCCCGGCATTTGCCTGGTAGTGCGAATGGTAAATGCGATTCATGCGATTCGAATCCAAAACCTCCCGAGTTTGACGCACACAAATAACAATCCACACGTACCAGGTCACATCACAGCACGTATTAATTTATTCACGATGTATTCCTATGAAAAGTACGTTGAACCGTTGATAATTTATGAAGAAAGTACGGTCGAATTAACATGTAAGCCGCGTGCTCCGCAATGGTAAAAACTTAAATGAACACTGTAAAGTGGTCAACATTTCGAACACTTGTATCCTACCTTGCTTCCTACCTACAGACCATCACATCGTAGTCCAACCCCGTTACGTAACATCGGATAAAAACGGTCCTTTTCAGGACCAAATAAAAATTCCGTCTTTGGAACAGGATTATATATGCGGCCATATTGCAGTCACTGTAAACGGCGTTAATCGAAAAAAATAAAAGTGCGTAACCAGCCTGTGATTTGAACCTACTACCACACAACTTGGCTGGTATAAGAGCAGGGACGCGTCACTTAGCCACCTTCGCTTATGCGAGCCTCGGTGAATTGAAAGAACGATGTAATCCTTATAGACACTTCCTGTCCAAATGTAAAATAGCCTCATTCGCAGCTGTGATCTTTTTCAACATTCATTACAGTTTAAGTAATAGAGATAACACTGCCGTTAATGATTTCGACCATATTCGCGGGAATTATATAAACGGTACAGTTGTACTAAGGTCACAAAGAAGCAGGTTCTAATGTTTTTCGGATGGCTGTGATATACGCGTTAGTTGGGTTACCTACCTCTGCAAAAATAGCGGGCTGGCGAATCACCCGGTATATACAGTGTTATCCAGCAGCCCCTTCCAATATCGTTTGCTGCAGCCCAACTAACGTGCACATGGTTATAGGGGTGCTATTCCCATGCAGGCGTACTGTATGGTACTAATGTTCAGTGAGCACATTTTGCACACGATTCTAAACCCTAGCGAAATGTTACATTATCCGTTCGCAAAACATGACGCCTTGAAATCATGTAGCAACATCCTTTTCATCATCATCATTATATGTTTACCCTCCAGGTTCGGCTTTTCCCTCAGACTCAGCGAGGGATCACACCTCTACCGCCTCAAGGGCAGTGTCCTGGAGCTTCAGACTCTTGGTCGGGGGATACAACTGGGGAGAATGGCCAGTACCTCGCCCAGGCGGCCTCACCTGCTATGCTGAACAGGGTCCTTGTGGAGGGATGGGAAGATTGGAAGGGATAGACAAGGAAGAGGGAAGGAAGCGGCCGTGGCCTTAAGTTAGGTACCATCCCGGCATTCGCCTGGAGGAGAAGTGGGAAACCACGGAAAACCACTTCGAGGATGGCTGAGGTGGGAATCGAACCCACCTCTACTCAGTTGACCTCCCGAGGCTGAGTGGACCCCATTCCAGCCCTCGTACCATATTTCAAATTTTCGTGGCAGAAACGGGAAATTAACCCGGGCCTCCGGCGGTGGCAGCTAATGACACTAACCACTACACTACAGAGGCGGAAAAGAGGGGTATCAATGCATAAAACTAGGCGACAGTGCAGTAATTAATGTCTTAAACACCGAATCCGTTGGCCTATGTACGCTGCTCTCGTCTTACAACCAACGCCTTTGTAGCAGTGTAGCGTAGCGGATGTGGGCAGGCGTTCGCCTAACAATCGACGGAATTTGCCAGCGGTGGTTCGAATCCTGCATCGTTCAAATATTTTTGCATCGGTATGATGTTTGAGTAAGTAAACACAAGCGCACTTTAGTCACATTCAAACAGTAGAATGGCGCTGTTATTCGTCTTGTGCCCTGCACATACTCCGCTGGTTAGAGCCTGAATGTACTGTAATCTCTGCTGTCATTCGGCATGTTTTCTTCTTCTTCTTTGTCTGTTTATCCTCCGGGGTCAGTTTTTCCCTCGGACTCAGCGAGGGTCCCACCTCTACCGCCTCAAGGGCAGTGTCTTGGAGCTTCAGACTCTGGGTCAGGGGACACAACTGGAGGGGATGACCAGTACCTTGCCCAGGCGGCTTCACCTGCTATGCTGAACAGGGGTCTTGCGGGGGATGGGAAGATTGGAAGGGATAGACAAGGAAGAGGGAAGGAAGCGGCCGTGGCCTTAAGTTAGGTACCATCCCGGCATTTGCCTGGAGGAGAATTGGGAAACCACGGAAAACCACCTCCAGGATGGCTGAGGTGTGAATCAAACCTACCTCTAGCTGTATTTTTGAAATGATTGAGCAAAGAACGCAGGAATGTGTAAGCAAAGCTGAGAATCATTTTTAATAGGTTACGGTATGGCGAGGCGGTTTTGGTCACCTAACTGCCAGCTGGCATTCGGAAGATAGTGGGTTCGAAGCGCAGGGTCGACAGCTCTGAATGTCATTTTCCGTTGTTTCCCATTTTCACATCAGGCAAATTCTGGGATTGTACCTTAATTAAGGTCACGCTCGATTCCTTACCACTCCTAGTTTTTCCTGTCCCATCGTCGCCATAAGACCCACCTGTGTCACTGCGACGTAAAGCAAATTGAAAAGAAACTTTTTTTTTTAATCTCGTACAAATATTCATGTTCACAGTCACTTACTCAAACTGTACTTGCATTCACCATAATATTTGTTAGCCTGTCCATTTGTGAACAAAGTGAGACGGGAGTCGGTCGTCACGGTTCATTCGCTATGGCACTCCGAAGTATACGGAGTGAGCGAAATCGAGCACAATGTTATACTAAATCCTCCGAAATTTCGGAAGATCTTCGATGTTTAAACATATTTCAGAAAATACGAAATTAAATTGAAATCTTCCGAATGTTGACGTCATAGCTTTATTATTATTAGGCTGTCATTCATTAACAAGTGGAGCCTCCGTGTTTCAGACAGCAGCGCGTCGGCCTCTCACCGCTGGATACCGTGGTTCAAATCCCGGTCACTCCATGTGAGATTTGTGCTGGACAAAGCGGAGGCGGGACAGGTTTTTTCCGGGTACTCCGGCTTTCCCTGCCATCTTTCATTCCAGCAACACTCTCCATTCTCATTTCATAGCATCTATCACTCATTAATATAAATCACTTTGGGAGTGGCGATCCCATCGTAATAACAGCCTATAACTGATTCATTCATTACATACCTGACCCGGTCAAAGACTGGAAAACAGGTTGTAGGTTTTCATTTCATTTCATTAACAAGTATGATTGTCTTCCAAAGGTAAAGTACAAATCACACGAGTTCTTTGACGGCTGTATAATCCAATTCTTGAACCACAGACTCTTCCACAAGGTTGGCACACGGTGTCTTGGATAGCGACTGATCCCTGAGGGTTGATAATTCTGCTATTCATACGCTCTTTCCTAGCATTGCGTTTGTCGACCGGAAGTTTTCTCCACTGTAGTTCAAAGGAAATTTGCCCTTGGTGGAGGAGCCGACGCCTTTCTGGACGAGTGGATGCCACAAGCTCCAAATGTTCAGGGTCAGTTTGACATTTCTTTAGATTCGCCTTCAGAAAATCTTTATAGCGTTTATGTTGTCCACCCTGTTTTCTCTGTCCGACCTTCAGCTGGTAGTGTGGCAGACGAGACTCAGACATGCGAATTACATGACCTGTCCATCAAGGCTAATGTTTTATTATGAGAGCCTCAACGCTGGTTGTATTAGCTTGCTCCAAAACACCTTACTTAGGTTTATAGACAGAAGCTACTGTTCACACAAGGATTAGGAATGATTACCAGATGAGTTACCACCGCAGTGAAAATATAGACTCTAGCCCATATATGAAGCGTATGTTACTCTATAACAAATTTCCTAAGGATATGACCTATCTGAATGGTAAAATAACTTTCAAAAACCATTAAAGTTTATTTTAATTAACAGGAGCTTGTATTCCATAAATGAACTGTAAATTAGAATTTGTATTATTCACACAGCTGCACCATAATCCAGTATTATGAGTTTGACTTCTCTTCAACATCTAACAGTTGTAAGAGAATTTAGGATGCTATGCTGATATATTACCTTGAGAATAAATTCATTATCGTGCAAGTGATACCGGTCTCTCGGATACAAGCACTCTTAAATGGCAACCGACTGAGCTTGGCACATAGTTCCTGGGAGCAATATATAAGTAAAATACTGCCAGGATGTCCAACTTGCGATTCCTAGGAGCAATAGACAAGCTAAGATTTCCAACTTACGATTCCTAGGAGCAATAGATAAGCTAAGATTTCCAACTTGCGATTCCTAGGAGCAATAGATGAGTAAAATCCTGCTGAGATTTCCAACTTACGATTTCTAGGAGCAATAGATAGGCTAAGTAAAGACCTACTAAGATTTGCAACTTACGATTCGTAGGAGCAATAGGTAAGTAAAATCCAGCTAAGATTTCCAACTTGCAATCTTTCTACGTCTGACAAATATCCGCATCTACAGTATGTGAATAAGGAGAATGAGGAAGTGGAGCTGGGCGATGACCTAGCTATTAGCCCCTTTAAACAACAATCATCGTCACATCATCATCTGAAAGGTGAAGATGCTCAGGCGAATGGCTGAAAATTATTGAATTCTATCACACAATGTTAATTGCCTGATCATTTCAATCTTCCCCTTTCGTCAGTGAGTGCTCGAAGTGTAACCGCGAGAAGGAAAAATGCCAAACGAAGAAAAAACGAAGATTCGTTGGACAAAGTCTTCTCCGTGACAGTAGCTACTAAATCCAGTGGTACCTGGGGCAATGATGTCCTCAATTTTATCAAAAGGGTTGCCCGACGTTTTGCTCGGATTTCCGGCGATAACTGATCAACTAATTTCCTTATTCAGCGCATCGGCGTTGCTCTACAGCGTGGACATGTGACATGCATTCTTAGGACACTACCACTTGGAAAAGAGCTGGATGAAGTTTTTATCTTTTAAGACAGGGCCTCTCAAACGCCCAAAATCTTATGCGTGCAAACTGCGGCGCAGAGTTCCTGTGCACAGTGCATCGGTCCCACTCGCCTCGGCTCGGACCAACGCTTCGTCTCTGGGCTACTCGGCTAAGCTCGGCTCAACTTGGCTCAAATCGGCTCGGATTTGGAGCGCTATGGAGCAAGTGAGGAAGAGGGAGACAGGGGGAGCGAGCGGGACAGGCGTGGGGAAAGAGAGAGACAGCGCTATTGCTCCAAATCGAGGAGTGGGGGTCTGCACTCTGGTCAACGCAAGGGAAGTCGTCTTTTGCACCGTGCACCCTCAGAGGCCCTGTTTTAAGACATGGCTTTATATTTTACAGAAATTGAATTTTTGAGTGTGAATATTAAGAAAAAAACTCAAATGATTTTCTTCCAATATCCAAGGCAAATAAACAGTAACAAATGCAAAAATGGCATACTTCTAAATATCTTCCAATATTTTTACCAAATCCTCGGATTTTTTTTTGCTAGTTGCTTTACGTCGCACTGACACAGATAGGTCTTATGGCGACGATGGGATAGGAAAGGCCTAGGAGTTGGAAGGAAGCGGCCGTTGCCTTAATTAAGGTACAGCCCCAGCATTTGCCTGGTGTGAAAATGGGAAACCACGGAAAACCATCTTCATGGCTGCGAACAGTGGGATTCTCGAACCCACTATCTCCCGAATACTGGATACTGGTCGCACTTAAGCGACTACAACTATCGAGCTCGGTCGTATTTGTTTAGTGTGGAGACGGAAGTCATTTGCGATAGCTGAATATCGTTTGATTTTACTAGTTATAGCAAGAAATACTTATATTTTTGTAATCTTTCTAAAATTACAAAGGAGCTTGAGGGATTTTCTCAACAGTTTTGATTATTAATAGGATGAGGATAACGGCAATTATTATTATTATTATTATTATTATTATTATTATTATTATTATTATTATTATTATTATTATTATTATTATTATTATGATGATGATTACTATTATTATTATTATTATTATTATTATTATTATTATTATTATTATTATTATTATTATTATTATTATTATTTTTGTTATTGTACCGGGAGGTACATCTCTACGCCGCACATTTAAAACTTGCGCCTTAAAGAACTCCTCTACAGGAGAAACAGTGAACTTGAAACTGGATCAACTTATAAATTTTCTCTGAAGATGGCACCACTAAAATTTTGTTATTGTGCAGTTTCCAGTACTGTGTGAATTTCAACTTGTTTTGTTTTCCATTTATCAAGAAGTTTCGACATTCTCTCATAGATGTCACCGCTAAAAAATACTATGATCATGCACCCTGGTGCGAAGTGAAAGAACGTTTTTGAAGAAATTTTGTATTCATAAGTTTTTTCTTACTAAATTTTGTTCATTCATCTTTAGGTTGGCAATATTTATCTTTCTTTCCGCCAGTTTTGAATGTAGCCAATCTAGAAATTCTAGAATTAATTTTCAACCAATCCCGAATTTCTTCTTCGATATTGAGTGTAAACTTTTCATCCACCAATAAAATTGTGAGGGTGTGGCTGTTTTATTCGTGAAAGGTCTCGAACTTTCCCTGAGGGTTTATAAACTGCAGATTTTCTCGTCTCTTGGCCATTTTCTCATCGTCATCTAACTATGTGTGTGTGTCAAGCAGGGAGCGGGAGGCGCCTCTCTCATCAGGCAGCAGTACTCCGACAAGGTATGGCCACTTAACACCTTCATTTTTGCTAGCTCCGCAGTTTAACCCGAGGGAAAGGTTCGAAACTTTAATTATGGAACCAACTTCCTTAAAATGAAATTCTCCGTTCGGCTCATGTAAAATTTCATAAATCTTTGACTGTAATCCGGGAATAGAGAGTGATATACCCTCTCGAGCTCCCCTTCATCTTGGTTTGAGGTACCGCATTTGTTTCTGCAATGTATTGAAGTTATCTCCATGCGCGCTGCCTCAGTAGTTTGGGATTAGCCCCTGTTTCGTTGGCCAAGTTCCCTATAGGATTTTTTTTTTTGGGAGCTCTATCTTTGACTCCATTCCGGTTGAACCTGTTCTTTTTCACTAAGGACACGTAGGTTGGGTACTAGATACCTCTGTGTAATAAGATGGCTATTTGTAAATAGTGCCTTGTAAGGCCAGTGATTATTAGATTCTCATATTGTGTTGCCTGGAATAGGCTTAAGAACTAAGAGCGTGTGAGCTCTTTTTCAAGTGTTATAAAATTGCCTCTGGGAGGCCTGATATTGCAAGTTTGGTAGCAAGTGCTCCAGGTATTAGGGGATTTCTGCCCTTTGGGTAAATGTATATTCTTTGTAAAATCGAGCTGCGTACCAAAAAATTGTAAAACTAGAAGCTTGTAACCCAAGAATGTTCAAGTTCGGAAATCTTCGATCCTTCTAAATCTTGTATCTAATTTGCTATGTTATTGTTATTTCACTAAGTGAAAAGTTGTTAAAGTTTTGTTATTTTTCGAAAAATATAACCTTTGTTAAAATGTTAATTAACTTTGACTTTGTAGTTAGACCCATTCACCCGGCACCTTCTTTGACCTCTGCTGATCCACAGATAACCCCGTAACAATTATTATTATTATTATTATTATTATTATTATTATTATTATTATTATTATTATTATTATTATTATTTTCAATCGACCTTGAGCACTATGGACTAGGTTAATAACTCCTTATGATTTCAGTTTTCTTTGCCACCAGTACTATTATCCGCGCACTTTTTAGTGATAGATTTTTGTACTCGTTGGAGAAGTAAGAAGGGTTCCGTTAATACTGCCAACTGAATGGAAATGAAATCTGAATTGAATCGATAATATGATCGATCGATATGAATTTTATAAACCTTTATTATTTTAAGCAAACAACTGTGTCACACACACAATATTTAATACTATATAACATTTCCCGTTGCGAAAAGTGGTCCTAGCATGAATTCTATAGTTTAGCTTTGCTGTGTAAACAACAACAGTACGAGTACTTAAAGTGTACGCCAGATGGCGCACAGCGATGATAAGCGATTCTTAGTTTGTGTTTCAAAGGTTGCCAATACGAATCTCGAAGATAACCAAAGTCGACCGCTTCAGCACTAGGGTGTAAATCTATCACTAAAAAGTGCGCAGATAATACTTCATTCTCTTGCTTGCAGCTTCTCTCTTTTCATGTTGTTTCTTCTTGGTCGCTGTTTCTGGTTCCTGGAACCCCTGAAATATTTGTATCGTATTTCTGAACGTGGTTCTGTCATGGATGTCTTGTTCCATGATGTTCACTTCTTGTAGGTCCATCCTGACGTTAGTAAAGAGGTGTCTTTTCTATTGGACTTGTTAAAATTGTTGAATTTCTTCTAGTGAGCCTGTCGTTGCTCATCCTCGAAATGTGTCTAAAGAATTGAATCCTTCGGTTTTGAATGAGGTCTGATATCCTGCCGCATGTTTTGTACGATTCTCTGTTGCCGCGTAATTGGTGTCAGTACATTTTTAGGGTCCGAGGATTTTTCTTAGAATTTTTCATTCTTGTATTATTATTATTATTATTATTATTATTATTATTATTATTATTATTATTATATGGTTCTTACCATTGCGCCATTCCCGCGTACAGGCCGGGTCGCAAAGAAATCCTGACTCGGTCATTTCAACATAAAATACCAACTTCGAATGTTCATGAGGTCGTAGGTCCCGAGAGTAAAAAACGTTGGGTGTGCTTGACGGCTATACTCGCTAAAATTAGTCTGATGGACGTCTCCATCTCGCAATCAGTCCTTTCCGCATCATAAAATTACATAACACTTAACCTATGGTTGTCTACAACTATTTATTTACCCTAAAATATCATAAACAAGTTGGTAAGTTTGTCTACAATCATTTGTTAAATTAAAAGAACCTTCAAATAAAATTAAAAGTGAACAATTCGCGGAAATAAGCCTATCTCTTCTCCTAAGGTTAGTCAATTAATGAAGGTAATGTTAAAAGATCTTTGACTCACTAAAAATTAACTATTTACATATTTCTGTTTGAAAGTAAAAAAATAATCTTGAGATGCTTCATAACATTATGCCATATTAAATTAAAATCACGTTGCAGTTCATTATTTGTCTGCTTGAATAAAAATAATTCCCTAAACTATTTATGAAAAAATTACAACACTTTGCAGATCTACCCGAAAATTATCAGGCATTGCTATTTGCCTATATTTAAATATTGATATTTTATATTCATGCTTTTATATCATCATTGCTAATCATTGATATATGAAAAAATTATATTCTTATTTACATTGAGAATTTCAGTTTCAGTGGTTCTCATATGCAGGTGTCTTAGGAAGAAAAGATAAATGATAAGTCATTCAACATCATTGCATTCAAAAATGATTACAATTATCATTATCATTAGCTCATGTGGATTCTGTCTCTCTAGAAATAATTAAACTCCCAAAAATTACGTTAAGTGCCAATTACTTATATCGCGTACAACATATTAACGTGTAATCAGTGACTTACAACACCTTAATCATCATTATCTCTGAAAAACATGAGGTCTGTCCTCTAAGAAGACTTTTACAACCTGTATCTTCATCATCTAGTTATGGGTAACCTCTTCAATAACATCATTGGGATGAAAACGTAAGCATTCTAACTCTATTTATTACAAGAAACACAACTGTGTTCAAGAATTCGGGTTAATGTTGGCCAATTCTGCTCAATCTTCCCAATACGGATTCATTTCGATGATCTACCGGTGCCTATCCGATATATGTAAGCTGTATGGATCATATTTAACGTTGGATGTGGAATACCTAAGGATTAACATATGTCATGGAATTAAATAAATTCATTCTTAACCTTAAATTGAGTCAGCTAACTCAATATCACCATTAAATTAACTCTATTTCATCTCTCTCTACGAAATAATAAGCATCGCCATCATTACTCTTCTTATTAGGTAACTATTCTTCATACACATATCATCTGTTTCATATCTTCACATCATATCTCTTCCTCCATTTAAATAACTCTCATATATACCTTAACTCGACGCTGATGTATTCATAACTATCATCTATTCACTTAAATATTCCCTTTTCTTCTCAATTCTCTTCGGATTCAGTTGATATTACTCATATTTCGTAACATAACACCCTACCTTAACGATTACATTAACCACAATGTTGGTATACTACTTACAATTCAAGTAAATTAACCTCTTATTTATGATAGATAACATTACGAACGCATAATTAGGTTACCACTGTTCTAATACATCCTAGCCAAAGACTTGCTATTTTCAGTCAGATGACTACCTATTATCCTCTTACGTCGTCATGTGTATGCGATTTCACATATAAATCCACTCTTCTTGAGCTAAATCAACGTTAGCACTGCACAGTTATTTGTTTATCACAATCAGAAATGGCACTTTTCAAAACACTATATCTAATTTACTTACTGCGTAAATATTATTAGACTTATATCTTTCCTTCCCTTCACTCCATCGATGTTGTGGTAAGATGTACTGAGACATCTAGCTGGGAATGGCTGCTACATTCCGCCGGTCTCTGGGAAACTTATGGGCAGGTCATCCATCCTTCTCCGTCACCTCGGATCATCTCCGTCCATTCAGGTCATCTTCACCGGACAGTCAGGCTTGGTCTTCTTAGTGCATGATGCTGCACATATCTTGCGCAGATAGGACCAAAATATAAACAGACATGGTCAGTTTCGTCATCTTGGTATGTTCAAAGCCTTCTAATATTCATATATGTGTTGAAAAGAATGCTTCTCTAAGTTTAATCCAGCTAATATCTTCCAGATTACCGATATGTCTACCAAACTTCAATTGTATAATTTGATTTATATTTTTATATATCGTTTTAAATTCCCGTGGCTTTTTATACTTCTTGCCAGCGATCTTAAAGAATATCCAGTGCTCTTGCTCGGTATTTCGTGACGTAGTCTGATACATAATGTATTCCAATAAGCCGCCTCAATTTCTTGGTTTATTATTATTATGCGACTCGGTGTAATACTTATATGGCTATCCGCTCTTTTCTTTCAATACTACTCCAAATGTCTTTCAATTCAGATTTGCTGCTGGCAATATCTTCTTCTTATCGTAGTAATAACGTCGCTCCGTGTAGCTTGCAATGATTTTTCCTCTTGTGAATTTTTCAATAATAATCTCATAACAATCCTATATCTTTATTTCTCACCGCCTTCTTGATACTAATTCTCGGCTTATTCCCGATATAAATATTATCTTCTCGATATTGACGATTGAATTCACGTGTCGTGTTTATTTTTCTCGCGGCATAGCGTCCATTTTCATTCCAAACTATTCATTCGTGACAGTGAAATGGCACAACATCTAGGTCATTTGCTCAAGATAGTTTGTGGTCACACTGTTCCTCTGACCTCACCACTTGTGAATTTTATTGCAAGGGATAGCTGAAGGTCTCGCATACTAAGAATGAACTGTGAACTAAAAAACGATTTATCATGCAATTTTATTATCTTGTAGGGACGAACTGCGTCCCACTTCCAGCATCTTCTGTGGTAAGAAAGTACCTTACAGAATAGTCATCTTTCTTTCTTTCTTTCTTTCCAATGGACACAGCTAAACCGACAAGGCGAGGCAATTAGCTGGGCTACAGTGGCTTCGATGGACGGTTAACAACGGTCTCCATAATGTTCGCCCATCATCCTACATATTCACCCGGTATTAGTGTTGTGGTACTGACATAAAACCAAACCCCATGGCGCAACAGCCCCGGAGGGCCATGGCCTACCAAGCGACCACTGCTCAGCCCGAAGGCCTGCAGATTATGAGGTGTCGTGTGATCAGCACGACGAATTCTCTTGGTCGTTATTCTTGGCTCTCTAGACCGGTAATGTACTGAGAGAGTGACAACAACTGGCGTAACGTCGCACCGACACAAATGAAATGGGTCTTGTGGCCACGATGGGATAGGAAAAGACTAGGACTGGAAAGGAAGCGGCCGTGGCGTTAATTAAGGTACAGCGCCAGCATTTGTCTGGTGTGAAAATGGGAAACCACGGAAAACCATCTTCAGGGCTGCCGACAGTGGAGCTCGAACCCACTATCTCCAGGGTGCAAGCTCACAGCTGCGCGCTCCTAATCGCACGGCCCATTCCTCCGGTATTGACATAGTCATTAAAATATCATTGCATCAGGTGAAAGTAGAATGGCCACCTGTAATACAGGGTGTCAAATTTAATACTACTCGGACCGCCTTGTACCGGTCCAGGGATATAGAGGTAGCATGCCCACCTCTTACATAGAGGCCCCGGGTTCGATTCCCAGCCATTTCAGGGATTTTTTATCTGGATCTGAGGGTTGGTTCGAGGTCCACTCAGCCAACGCGATTACAACTGAGAAACTATCTGACAGTGAGATGGCGACTTCTGCCTAGGAAGCCAAAAATAACTACCAAGAGGATTCGTCGTGCTGACCACACGACACCTCATACTAGGGCTGAACAGCGGTCGCTTGGTAGGCCATGGCCCTTCGGAGCTGTTGCGCCATGGGGGTTGGTTTAGTTTTGGTTTTAACGTATCATTGCATTAGGAGAATGTTCCTCGCCAGCAGGTATTTGGAGGAAAGAATTTTAGGTCGCTTTTAGTGTTTGGGTAGAACGCGTATATCGCCGAGAGTATTCAACTTATAATAATAATAATAATAATAATAATAATAATAATAATAATAATAATAATAATAATAATAATAATAATAATAAAGCAAAGTCACCTCCGTACAGGCCATGAAGGCCCTTGGAGAATGGAAGGTAAAGGCTTCCACCATTGTTAACCGTGGCACGTGATGGGGTAGAGTGGTTAGCTCTACGCCTGGCCGCCTTTGCCCCCAGGAATTAATGTGGTAGTCATTTTCGGTGTAGGCTGAGTGAACCTCAGGGCCATATGCACCACCGGAATGGAAATCTCGTATCTTAAATTTTACGACTTCTTGACGGGGATTCGAACCCACGTCCTTCCGGGCGAACCGAGCACGCCTTTACCGCCTCGGCCAGGCAACCCATAATAATAATAATAATAATAATAATAATAATCATTTCGTGTGGCTATTTATAGCCGAGTGCAGTCCTTGTAAGGCAGACCCTCAGATGAGGGTGGGCGGCATCTGCCATATGTAGGTAACTGCGTGTTATTGTGGAGGATAGTGTTACGTGTGGTGTGTGAGTTGCAGGGATGTTGGGGACAGCACAAACACCAAACCCCCGATCCATTGAAATTAACCAATGAAGGTAAAATTCCCCGACCTGGCCGGGAATCGAATCCTGGACCCTCTGGACCAAAGGCCAGCACGCTAACCATTTAGCCATGGAGACGGACGTATTTAACTTATGATTATGTTTAATGTTTCAATTGACAGATAAAATATGAGGCTACCTATTGAAAAATCTGAAACGTAGTTTTCATAAAATATGAGGCTACCTATTGAAACATCTGAAACGTAGTTTTCATAAAATAGGAGGCTACCTATTGAAAAATCTGAAATGTAGTTTTCATAAAATAGGAGGCTACCTATTGAAAAATCTGAAATGTAGTTTTCATAAAATAGGAGGCTACCTATTGAAAAATCTGAAATGTAGTTTTCATAAAATAGGAGGCTACCTATTGAAAAATCCGAAACGTAGTTTTCATAAAATAGGAGGCTACCTATTGAAAAATCTGAAATGTAGTTTTCATAAAATAGGAGGCTACCTATTGAAAAATCCGAAACGTACTTTTCATAAATTAGGAGGCTACCTATTGAAACATCTGAAATGTAGTTTTCATAAAATAGGAGGCTACCTATTGAAACATCTGAAATGTAGTTTTCATAAAATAGGAGGCTACCTATTGAAAAATCTGAAATGTAGTTTTCATAAAATAGGAGGCTACCTATTGAAAAATCTGAAATGTAGTTTTCAAAAAATAGGAGGCTACCTATTGAAAAATCTGAAATGTAGTTTTCATAAAATAGGAGGCTATCTATTGAAAAATCTGAAATGTAGTTTTCATAAAATAGGAGGCTACCTATTGAAAAATCCGAAACGTACTTTTCATAAAATAGGAGGCTACCTATTGAAAAATCTGAAACGTAGTTTTCATAAAACAGGAGGCTACCTATTGAAAGATCTGAAACGTAGTTTTCATAAAATAGGAGGCTACCTATTGAAAGATCTGAAAAGTAGTTTTCATAAAATAGGAGGCTACCTATTGAAAAATCTGAAACGTAGTTTTCATAAAATAGGAGGCTACCTATTGAAAGATCTGAAACGTAGTTTTCATAAAACAGGAGGCTACCTATTGAAAAATCTGAAATGTAGTTTTCATAAAATAGGAGGCTACCTATTGAAAAATCTGAAACGTAGTTTTCATAAAATAGGAGGCTACCTATTGAAAGATCTGAAACGTAGTTTTCATAAAACAGGAGGCTACCTATTGAAAAATCTGAAACGTATTCATAAAATAGGAGGCTACCTATTGAAAAATCTGAAACGCAGTTTTCATAAAATACGAGGCTACCTATTGAAAAATCTGAAACGTAGTTTTCATAAAATAGGAGGCTACCTATTGAAAGATCTGAAACGTAGCTTTCATAAAATAGGAGGCTACCTATTGAAAAATCTGAAATGTAGTTTTTATAAAATAGGAGGCTACCTATTGAAAAATCTGAAATATAGGTTTCATAAAATAGGAGGCTACCTATTGAAAAATCTGAAACGTATTCATAAAATAGGAGGCTACCTATTGAAAAATCTGAAACGTAGTTTTCATAAAATAGGAGGCTACCTATTGAAAAATCTGAAACGTAGTTTTCATAAAATAGACCTTCAAAGTAAGGCAAATTTTTTTGCTATATATGTGACGTCACAGGCGTACTCTGTTATAAGATGGCGCTGTGTTGGCTGGCGCGTTCAGTTGGAAGTTAGCTATCATTGTGAATATATCGTGGTCAGTTGTATAGAATAACAAATTTATTATCCACATAATATTTATCCTGTATTTCTAATAAGTAAGAGTATGGAAACCTCAAAACCCTGCGGCTGTTACAATAGTGAAACCGGGCGAGTTGGCCGTGCGGTTAAGAGCGCGCCGCTGTGAGCTTGCATCCGGGAGATAGTGGGTTCCAATCCCACTGTCGGCAGCCCTCAAGATGGTTTTCCGGGGTTTCCCACTTTCACACCAGGAAAATGCTGGGCAAGTACCTTAATTAAGACCACGGCCGCTTCCTTCCAACTCCTAGGCCTTTCCTATCCCATCATCGCCATGAGTCCGACTCGTTGGCTGAACGGTCAGCGTACTGGCCTTCGGTTCAGAGGGTCCCGGGTTCGATTCCCGGCCGGGTTGGGGATTTTAACCTTAATTGGTTAATTCCAGTGGCACGGGGGCTGGGTGTGTGTTGTCTTCATCATCATTTCATCCTCACCACGAAGCGCAGGTCGCCTACGGCCGTCAAATAGAAAGACCTGCACCTGGCGAGCCGAACCCGTCCTGGGATATCCCGGCACTAAAAGCCATAGGACATTTCATTTCATCGCCATGAGACCAATCCGTGTCGGTGCGACGTAAAGCTACTATCACTAGTGAGGGCCTACCGCCAGTTTGTCTCGGACCGTCTTGCGCCTGAATACATTCGTTGATAAGATTGAACATCGAATTTAACAGACGTACGTTTTTATGCATCATATTGATCCGCAGTCATTGTAAATTATTACGCTACAGTTCTTCAAGTAAATCCACTGTAGAAGAACCTGGTGTCTCATGTGCTCCCATCTTGTCGGTGGATACCAAATTGTGTTCTCTTTTAATTCTAGCTCGTGTTTCAATACAAAAAGAATCTCATTAGATATATTTACGTTTCATGTCGAAATAATTGCAGGAAATGAATTCCTTAAAACAATTCTCGTACGACTGGCGTGGGACGATACTCCGCCTGGTCTCTGCATTACTACTGCAGCTATGGACTGTATCCAGCTAAATGAATGGTAAATTAATTCTTCAGACGCGGAGATACAAGCTATTATTGCTCTCGTTTGTCAGTTACGATCTGTTACACTAATTTCTCTCTTATTTCTCGCTTTGTTTGATATTTCAATCAAAGAGCGGAACATTCCCTTACTGGGTAGAAAGTGAATATTCAATGACAACTAATAAAGTATCAGTCTTTCGCTTCCTGTTTCTATTGCGACGGAATTAATTACTATTTAATATTGCTACCTCTCCAGTAACTCTGCGCTCTTACAAGCGATGTACTGGACTGTATTCTATCAAGCGTTTGAAAGGTAAAACATTTGAAACACATGTTGTTCCCAGTTAAAATTACTCCTTTGCAGGCAGATTACGAAAAGCTTTTAATGTTATCGAACAAGATCATACGGCCAGCATTATGACATGTATTTTCGGATGAACACTCAAGGTTATAGGCCTACTCAGCACAGTTGTATTATAATAACAGCTGCCTGTCGTACGCGTCGTTGACGGGTTACTACGTAGATTCAGACCACAATTCTCATAGGTCCCGCGGACCAGTGAGGGATTATAGCCCATCGACCTCTTTCAGGCCTTGAGTGCTATTTCTTGAAATCGTGATATTAGTGACAGAATGGGTATGGGTAGTTTGTGGATCGAACTGGCCAGAATATGACCTGTGCCCCTTGCGGAGCGGATGTTTGGGGAGGGGGTGAGGGGGGCCTTTCGGGGCGAATGTTGGGGGGAGCGTTTGTTCTCTGTTACCAGAGGCCAACAGAAGGGAAGATGTAGTCTTAACTTTTCCTTTTGTTAAATGTGCTGAGAACAAGTAATGGAGGTGTGATAGGGGTGATGATATTAGGTGCTGGTGCTGTGGTGGGGGGGAGGGGGGTTCTGATAAAGGTTTGATGAGGAGTTAAATCGTCTTGGTGCAGGGCAGGATTCGAACAGGGGGGGGGGGTGGTATTAGCTAATGATTAGCTGTCTGCTTGGCAAGAGGGCAGGTTTAGCGTCGAAAGTAACTGGATAAGAAGGAGGTTTAACAGGGTGGAGTAATCATAGCTTAGCAGGGCAGTATGCTGGGTAGAGGGTGGTACTGGGTTCGATGGGGGAGTTACTTGGTGCTTAGGCAGAGGGGGAGGATTGGTGTGAGTGTTCAAGTGTTGTGAATATCTGTAGTGTGCCCTTATTGCCTTATTTAGAACAGGGCAGCCAGGGAAGGAGGCAGCGTGAGTGCCTTCGGAGTTCGTGCACCTCGCCTGGTGGTTAGATTTTGAATAATGGCAACAGTTACAAATGACTGAGCTGTAAACTGACCTCATATCGAGCCAATAAAATCCCGATCTATACGTAGCCCACGCATTCTTTAGAGGTTCACTGAAATTAATTATATTAACGCCTTAAAATTATACTTCGTCTCCTACGTTCTCCCCATTATTAACTTTTGTTCCCCTATTTGGTCCTCATCTGCTATCACAAACATATCTTAACTAAACAGTATTTTTAACTTTTTCACTTGCATTGTTAAGACTCGCAATCCTGTTTTCGAGAACACAACTACATCGAACTTCTTGAACTACCTGGGTATACTTGACCTGAGAAGCCTTTTACACTTCTCCGATCTTTGTTACCTGTATAAAAATTCAATGTCTATACCAAATGCAATACTCTTCCAACGTACTTCTCTATTCATGTTGGCCTCTACCCCCGCCCCCCTTTCACCCTCGCCCAACACACAACTGGCATACGCATGTGTCCCGTCCACGCCTAACCTTACAATCTTGGCCAGAGAGTAGGTGTTCCCTACTAGGTGGCCCGCCTCCCCCATCAGGGGAGGAATGAAAGCTTAGTTAGTAGTAGTAGTAACCTTACAACAACGTTCTATCATCCACCGACTCCCTACTCCTGGTAACTCACTACCCGATGTCGACATATCCTTCGAACACAAAATTAAAGATTCCTTTGAAGTTATTTCCTGGTATACACTTTTTTCCTTCCTTCCAACCTATGAACTTTCTTCTTGCTAACTCTGTAACCGACCCTTGTCAGTTATCGTTGCCTTCCTTGTTAAATTGTTATTGGTGTTAATTTACTGTTGATACTGAATATTGTTGTTTATAGCGATTGTCATCGTATTACGCATATTTCAATTTGTTTTGTTATTACTGTAAAAGGTCCGCCTCTGTGGTGTAGTGGTTAGCGTGATTAGCTGCCACCCCCGGAGGCCGGGTTCGATTCCCGGCTCTGCCACGAAATTTGAAAAGTTGTATGAGGGCTGGAACGGGGTCCACTCAGCCTCGGGAGGTCAACTGAGTAGAGGTGGGTTCGATTCCCACCTCAGCCATCCTGGAAGTGGTTTTCCGTGGTTTCCCACTTCTCCTCCAGGCGAATGCCAGGATGGTACCTAACATAAGGCCACGGCCGCTTCCTTCCCTCTTCCTTGCCTATCCCTTCCAATCTTCCCATCCCTCCACAAGGCCCCTGTTCAGCATAGCAGGTGAGGCCGCCTGGGCGAGGTACTGGTCATTCTCTCCAGTTGTATCCCCGACCAAGAGTCTGAAGCTCCAGGACACTGCCCTTGAGGCGGTACAGGTGGGATCCATCGCTGTGTCCGAGGGAAAAGCCGACCCTGGAGGGTAAACAGATGATGGTGATGATGATTACTGTAAAATGGCTCTCCATCCGCTGTATCTAATCTATCTAACATATCTATCCTTCATAAATTTATGTGAATTTACATGCCTCTATTCAAATGTTTAATACGGCAGATCAAACTGATATTTTTCTACGAAAGCAAGTGGCAGTAACGTGAGGAACGATGATGATGATGAACAAAGTAAGGACAGAATGAGGACGATCAGAGAGTTTATTGTACGGTACAGTTCCTGGTCAGGGCCCTGTTTCATAAAACATCTTTCACTAAAATTATTAGTAAGAAACTAATAATATTAGTATTATGTCTCATAAAATTATTAGCTAATAATATCAGTTATTAGTTTATGAGTCAAAATTATTAGTAAATGTTTCTAATAATATTAGTAAATTGTTTCATAGACAAGATGACTGATAAAAGTTACTCATATTATTAGGATTATTTCCATGAGTGTATTTTGACTCATAATTCATATTATTAGTGAAACAAAAGTGAGCGGTATTTTAATATTTTGGCATAAAATCATGAAGATCACTGAAATGGTCGACTCTGATTCAAATAGTGTTAAGGAACGAGTGTAGGTATTCACCGTTCAATAAATGTTACGTCAAAAACAGCCTGTACTGACATGTAAGATATAAATACCGGTACAATGGGAGATTTAGGTTAGATTACATAACTTTCGGCCAACGGCCGTAGCCGTGTTAAAACACCGAAGCCCGTGAGATCTCCGAAGTTAAGCAACATTGGGCGTGGTCAGGAGTTGGATGGGTTGCCACGCGCTGTTGGTGGGGGTAAGGGAATGGAGGAGCGGAAAGGAACTGGCCACCCTACCGCACGTAAACTCCGGCTCAGGAACACCTCTGCGGAGGTTCGGACCTGCCTTCGGGCGACAGGACGAGTTCGACAGCCGTAGTGGAAGGACGTGTTCCTCCCGCTCGCTCTCTCTCTCCTCGCCAGGCGCTCTGTACTTTCCCAGTACTAGTCAGGCAGCTGTACTTGTAAGTGCGGCCAGTGTCCAGTATTCGGGAGATAGTAGGTTCGAACCCCACTGTCGGCGGCCCTGAAAATGGTTTTCCGTGGTTCCCCATTTTCACACCAGGCAAATGCTGAAGCTGTACCTTCATTAAGGTCATGGCCGCTTCCTTCCCACTCCTAGCCCTTACCTGTTCCATCGTCGCCATAAGACCTATCTGTGTCGGTGCGACGTATAACAACTAGCAAAAAAAAAAAAAAAAAAAAAAACATTGAATGACAAGCGCGTAGTGTGAACTTCATACGGGAGGAATGAACGAGCATTTTCACAGAAATTTTAAGTTGTCGCTATTATTGCGTTAAACTACACTCCTTCTTTAACTTTTTTTAATGCTATATGTTCGGGGCGTCGACCTTTGAAGATCTTTTGCCTCTACTTGCACCATATATGAGGAAACCTGCGTGTATTATGTAAATGGCGGTAGTGTAAAGTGTTGAATGTGAGGAAAGGAACGTTAAGGATGACACAAACACCCAGTCCCCAGACCAGGGATATTAATAATTTAAATAAGAAACCCTGACCCGGCCGTGAATCGAACCCGGGGCCGCCGGGTGACAGGCGGACACGTTGCCACCTACACCGCGAAGCCGGTGTTTACGAGTCATTTGTGCCATGTTTTACAGCGCAGCACTTACAGACTTGAACCGCTTGAACTCCTCCGTCCGCTCGTAAATAATCATCCCTTACTTCTGCACGTCTTTCGCGTTTTTTACATATGTCCAGAAATTAAATGCGAATTTAAATTTAACTTGAAACTACTGTTCTAGCGTCAATATAATGGGAATATTTCCATAATAATGATAATAATAATGAACGAAGTGTACTGTGTAAGTTCTGAACAGGTAGGCCTGCACTTTTCTGAGAAACAACTGAACCTATTCAGATATATTGTTGTTGTATCTACAGGGTTTATACCTACAGGTATATGGGGTATGTATTATATGTCGATATAATTGCATTTTCTTGATAACAAATGAGAGGATGCACAAATTATTCTGAATGACTATACGTTCTTTGTTAAGGGGTATTGTATGGAGTATCGGTGATATAGATCAATTTTTGTGTATGTAGGTAACGATTTTTATAGGGCGCCTACATTCATGGACGTAAGTTTGAAATTACAGCCCACTACGTCCTTACACTCGGAGCTACTGTTGCGAATAGGAGGTGGCCCTCCGGTTAACCTCCGGAGCTCCGTAACTGCTTTGCCTCCGTCGGTAGTACAGGAGATCACCGGAGGAGCGCTGTAATCGTATTATCCGATTCAATCAACAGGAGGTCCGCCTCCTCTTCACAACGCTATTATGTATATAATTTCGCTTACTCTTCCCATGACGGAGAAAATTACTGTATATATGTTATTTTCGTTTTTTTATGTCGTATGTATTTATCGCACGACTGTAAATAACGGAGATGCTTTAGCAAAATAAGATTTGTAGATCAAGTCCCGTGGAAATCTTGGTGCATGTCATTTCAAAGTGAGTTAACTGGAAGAACTTACGAGCCATTTTACTTCTTTTTGATAGAACAGGTAATAAGGAATGGTTTTCATGAGTTTTCTGCCACAGCTAGTAGCGTAGCCAGGATTGGCCGATTGGGGGGGGGGGGCTTGTAGTTACAAAATGATGATGGAACACAATCCAGGTCATGAATTACTTGTAATTATAAGGACACCGTCCGACTCGTTGGCTGAATGGTCAGCGTACTGGCCTTCGGTTCAGAGGCTTCCGGGTTCGATTCCCGACCGGGTCGGAGAATTTAACCTTCATTGGTGTTTGTACTGTCCCCAACATCCCTGCAACTCACACACCACACCTAACACTATCCTCCACCACAATAACACGCAGTTACCTACACATGGCAGATGCCGCCCACCCTCATCGGAGGGTCTGCCTTACAAGGGCTGCACTCGGCTAGAAATAGCCACACGAAATTATTATAGGACACTGATACAAGTGAAATGGGTCTACAATTATGTCTCTGAATGGTTATTTTGTTTATTGTTTATTGGAGGAGGGGATATAACCCCCCCAGTAAACCCCCTCCCCTTCCCCGGCTACGCCCCTGGCGACAGCGCCACTCCACTGGTCAGAGAAACGACAATATGTAAGCGAGAACTTCGCACAACTTCAGACCAGGGCCCTGTTTCATAAAACTAACTAATACTATTACCTAATAATATTAGAACTCATAAAAATAATTATTAGTTAATCAAATTCTGTTTCATAAAGATGTACACATGACTAATAAAATATATTCACTAATAATATTAGTTCATTAGTCAGAGGATACAAATGGAGGTTAGAATCGGTCTGTTGCATATGTTCTTGGTTTGGGTTTGTTCCTAGCAGTAGGCTAATGCTTGACTACATCCGACTATTACGGTAAACCACATGTTCAAAAGGCTCACTTGATATTTTCGTTGTTGTGACTTCAATACATATGAAAATGGATAAAAGTGAAAATAATGTGAGAGAAGAAAATTTCTTTGCGGAAAGTGATTGAGTTAAAGCGTCAACTATTCGCAGCCTTTTGCACACTATAACTCTCCTTGTTCCTTTTACTTTTTTATTTCATGTGTTCTTAAAAGTCTCTGTTGAGATGTACTAGCAAAATCTTTGTTTACTATCCCCTGTTGGTGGGGGCGGTAGAATAACAGCCACGGTATCCCCTGATTCCCTGCCTGTCGTAAGAGGCGACTAAAAGGGGTCCCAGGGCTCTCAATTTGGGAGCGTGTGTTGGTGAACATGGGGCACTGAGATGAGTCCTACCATTGCTTCAACTTACTTGTGCCAGGCTCATTTTCATCTACCCTTCTGACCTCCCTTGTTCAACTCTTGTTCTTTTCCGACCCTGGCAGTATTAGATTGCGAGGCCGAAAGAGTCTTTCATTTTCACACCCTTCGTCGCCCTTCTCTTTCTTTAGCCGATACCTTCATTTTTCAAAATGTCGGATCCTTTCCATTTTCTATCTGATTTGTGTTATTATAGATGCTGGTTGCCTAGTTGTAGCCTACTTCAGCTTAAAACAATAATCATCACCAGCAACATCTTGGTTTACTGGTGATATAAGCCAAGATTTTAAAAGATACTTGGAGTGTCCAAGCAGAACTGCACAAGAGAAATACAATGATACTGTGTATCACTACCAACCAGTGGAGTGCAATGCGAAGCTGCTATTTTAAGGTTATGCTTCATTCCTTGCAGTGGAACGTTATATTACCAATCCTATCAAGCAAATACTCAAAAGTTATGTAGGTAAGGTAAGGGTTATTCTGCCCGAAGGCAGTTTTTTTTTTTTTTTTTTTTTTTACGGGGGGCCCCCGTAGCCCGCTCCCCCGCCGTGACCATCGACTCAATCTACATGGCCTCCGACATGCTATTAATTTCTAAGAAGAAAGAGATAGCAGGGAAGAGTGGGAAAGTGATACAAGGAGTATCTGCCGGTTTCCGAGTTAGACTCGCTACCACGGCAAGAGTTTGTATTGGTAAGGTAGTGTTGAGGTGTGGTATTGAAGGTTCAGGGAAAAACCACATAGGCAGAAAGAGAAAGAGCCTACATGTAAAACCTGACATTTTGTGATAGCACATGCAAGGATGTGGACTGGGAAAGGTCCAGTGGTAGTATTAGTTGAGAAGAGGTATCATGCACCAGCTAGCCATGAACCATAGTCTCGCCCTTCCATCTGCCAGGGGATCAGTCCGTCTGGGCACTGCCGTTACTAGCGCGGGCCTTGCCGGCTGCGGAGCCATGCGTCGAGTACCACTAGGGCCTGCCGCACCGCACCACATCTTTGGGGTCCCTCGTACCCAGTCTCCGATCCCGGAGAATGAGGCCAAGCCCGCCGAGGCGGGGACCTCCTGGAAGGGGGTGGGTCATGACGCCGGGCCTCCTTCCTCTCTGCCCGCGCCATGGCCCGGTAGACTGGGCAACTGCGATGGGAGGCCGGGTGGCCCCCCGCGCAGTTGGCGCAAACCGCCGCCTCCTTAAGTGTCGCGCAGGCCGTGTAGTGGTGATCACCCCCACAACTTGGAGCCCGCAGCTCTCCTGCCGGTGGCCCCACCTCAGACAGCGGAAACACTGCAAGAGCTGCTGAGGGGGACGTTTCCATCTCACCTGGCTGCCGCTACCCGCTGAGGTCCTCTCCTGATTTGTTCCTCGGCAGACTGCTGTCCTGGGTTGCGGCTGGGCGGCCCTCTCCTGGTGGGCCGGCGTCGCCTTCTGCTTCCTGGTCCGGCGTCTTCTTCTTCTTTCCAGGGGTTGCTTCTCGGCAGGGGAAGAGGTCTCGTCCTGGTGGCCCTCCTCCCGGCCTGGTGGCCCCGGGGTAGCTGGTGGCTCCGCTGCGTCGCCGTCATCTTCCATCTCCTGGTTGGCGGCGGCGGCGTCGGTCGGTGCTAACACTCGACTGCGTTCCCTGTCCTGAGGGGCGCGTATCGAGGTCTGTAGCTCGACAGACATGCAGGCAGGCTGGGCCTGGGCAGCAGTCTCAGAACGCCAGGGGGCGTCCTTCTCCACTGCTGTGCTGCTGTCCACCATCACGGGCGCGTTCCTGGCTTGCGCCCGGGTAACAGGCCCTTCCTGGTAGGCCTGCGTCTGCGACCACTTCGCCTTGGTAGGTGGTCTACGATCCTGGTTGGCGGCCTTGTTGGTCTGCGTGTACTTGGTAGAGTACAGCCTTCCAACTGGGGTCGCGCCGTCGCGGCGCTCGGGAGCGCCGCCATCGTACTCGGTCCTCGGCTCCGTCTGTATGGCTGCCTCCTGGTAGCCTAAGACGTCCAGATGCTCCCTGAATCCTGGTAGCCGGGCAACCTGGAACTTCTGGGACGCGCGCTCCTCGTAGACCTTGAAGCCAGCTGCGTCATTAGGGCGAATGATGATCGCCCAGGCAGGGACCATATGGCCTATGATCTGCAGGATTGGCTCCCCGATGGACTCCGCGATCGCGTTGAGTTGGTCGAATACTCTCATCGTCCCCTGGTGGTTGTCCTCCCCCCACCGGTTGAACACCACCAGCCCCGGGTGTTCATAGTGGGGGGCTTCCATCGTGTAGAGCGCGTCTTGTAGTTTCTCGAAGGCTGCCTCGTAGTCGTGGTCGACCGGTCTCTCTAGTAGGGTCGGCTTCTCCATCCTGGTCCTCCTGAAAATAAAACTCCTGAAAGAGAAATAGCGAGCACTGAAAAGTGCTCATCTCTGACAAATGCTCTTTCGAAGACGTACTAATCAATGTTTGTACGTAAGAATGCTATCTGTAATATCGTCCAATAATAAGGGTACCGGTATAAACTGAGGGGCCTAGTTTCTCACGATAATAGTGACAAGTTATAAATTCCTGTGAAAATGCTCTTTCATTTCTCCCGTACCAAGTTCACACTACGCGCTTGACATTCAATCGGAGGTTCTGATACATAATTACGTTTGTACGTAAGAATGCTATCTGTAATATCGCCAAATAATTAAGATATTAACTGAGAGGCCTAGTTTCGCACATTAACAGCGACAAGTTATAAGTTCCTGAGAAAATGCTAGTTCATTTCTCCCGTACCAAGTTCACACTACGCGCTTGTAATTCAATGGGAGGTTCTGTTACATAATTATTATGTTTGTACGTAAGAATGCTATTTGTAATATCGCCAAATAACTAAAGTATTATCGGAGGGGCGTAGTTTCTCACATTAACAGCGACAAGTTATAAATTCCTGTACAAATGCTCGTTCATTTCTCCCGTACCAAGTTTAAACTACGCGCTTGTAATTCAATCGGAGGTTCTCCGGAGGCACCGATTGAAAGCGCCCGGACCTTCCGCTCCGTAAACAACCGCTCCGTTAACAGCGCTAATACATAATAAAAGTCGTTTAAAATGAAGGGACATTTCACGTATTTTAGAGAAAGTCAATAGTTTAAGAGAAAATGGAAGAAATCTGCTCTGGGTTTTCTATAAACCCCCAGTCTTTTCAGTGATTTTTAAATAACCTTAAATCAACCTTTTGCCTAGATGAGTGTACTCTAAATATGAAGTTTCGTCGAGATCTATCCAGCCGTTTCGCCGTAATAGTGGAACACACAGACAGACACGAAAGCTAAAAACCACTGATATGGTCTTGAGTTGATCTAAAACGGATAAATATCTGAAAAGTTGGCAAAACAAACGAAATTACGGACAGCGGAGCCCGTACAACTTTAACAGTAACGTCATCTATCGGAGATGATTAAAAGCACAAGAGAGAGAATCGAGAGAATATACCTCTACCAACAACGGTAGTCAGTCAATGTAATGTTGTAGAAAAGTTTTAGGAACTTCAGGCCATCACATATAAAGGCATTTGAGGCCTAGGCTTAAACTCCCCTCTCTTATTATTTCGATTACCTTCTTCTGCTCATTTCGATATTCTTTATTACCTTACTAACAAACAGGGGCTAATAATAATAGTGCGTGGCCTCCGGAGAGGCCTGATAGAGGTCTTTGGAGATGATACCTACAGGCGACCTGTGCATCCAGAATTCTAATGCTGAAAAACGCACACGCAATCATCCCCAGAGCCATCGGACTTAACCAATTAAGATTAAAATCCACCAGCTGATCGAGAACCGAACCCGGGACCTCTTGGAACAAAAGCCAGCTTGTTAACCATTTAGCCATGTAGCCGGACAATGACCACGCAGTTCTTCTGCTTATAAAATTACAACCACTACCATCGCCAACAGGCTCGCTACCACGACAGCTGAAAATTATTTCTTGCGTTAACGATGTTCGCTGTTGGTGGACCTGGAAATAAAATAAGTACTAAATTCGAGTTTATCTCCATTATCATAGTTCGTACGGTCAAACCATATCAGGTGTAAAATATTTATTGAAAAATTAGAATTTTTATCGCAGTTGTTACATACTTAGAGAATGGATATAGACCTACAGTAGTTATAGAACCAATTTTTCCGAATTTAGGTCTGCATTTGTGAAAAATGCAATCATCACGAGTATCTCCATTATTACTCTTCGTACGGCAAAAGGGCATGAAACATAAAAGAACGGGAATTTTATTTTGTAGAAATTTTATCCGTACAATTTGATGATGTAGCTATTATTAATGGAGAAATTTGACGTTTTGTGTTTTAATACTAATATAAATGGTCCGTCATTGGACATTATAAATTTTCCACCTAACTCATTGCCAGCGCTTCGCCCCATCAATTGGTACCTTGCACACCTATCAAGACGCATGGCTAGTGCATACCGTGGAGGTTTTCCCCCCCTAAGTTTTCATTCCTCTCCCTGAAGGGGAGGGGCGAGCCACCTCGAAGGTTACGCCTTCACCCTGGCCAGGAGTTTCGGCTGGTTGGGAAGGAGCAAGGGCAGTTGGTAGATGGGAATTTGAAGTGAAGAAAAGTGAGGTGCGTGTGGAAGTTTTTAATATATCACTGAAGAGAGACATGACGGAACTGAAGGAAGAGAAGTTTTAAGCAAGGGGGTGAGGAGGGAGTTGAAGAGCTAGGAGATGAAACACCGATGAGAAGGTCAGGGAATGAAGGAAAGGTCAGGGGGGACGGTGGTGGCGAAAAGAAGAAAGTAGTTGGAGGAAGGGGTGGAACAGGAGGAGGGGTCGGTCAGGGGCGACGAGAGGTGGTGTGGGTTGGAGAGCGTGCTGGTGGAGGTGGTCAACGAGAAGGCTCTACTGTATATCGATGACCATCGATGGGGGCTCCGGTGGCAATGAGGTGTTGGACGTCGGCGGCAGTCGGGAGGAGGAGACGTACCATATATTGTAACCTTTCCAAGGCATCAGTACATGAACCAGTTACCATTGTTCATAAATATGACGTTAGAATAGAGCACCATCGGTGAGCTTCGAACTCAGCCCGGTTTGTCGAAGCCTCACCCTCCCCTACTAGAATAATTCGCTAGCCGAGTCGGTATCGCATTTTCGGGTCTGTGGACTGTCCGATGGGGCGGTAAGTCCTTTAGTAATAGTCTCTATAGTAGGGGGAAAAGTTAATTATGAGAGGAATACCATTTCATTACTAATGAGAAGAAAGACAATATCTTGTATAATAAATTTTTACTTATACTAGTGAAACACATTATTTACATGGGTATGCCGTGCAAACACTTTACATATATTAACTTGGGTGATCTTAACGTTTAAATGTTCGGTAGTCTTTTCTACACTTCATTATACGTTTAAATATTCAAAATTAAGAAGGCGCTCCCTCTCGAACTATTACACTACCGGTACCTCAGACTTAGAGAGGCGTTTTCTCTCTAATTATTTCACTTTACACTTACACTAATCACTTTACACACACATCTATTCAACATAGGCATATCCAGCTGTAATTCTGTTTGTTTGTCGAAAATTAATATATTCAACTTGCATCAAATTATGATATAAGTTTGCTAGTATCGTATGAACTGAAATAGGCAATTTACACTCCCAATCCCTTGAAAGTCGCGTTACAACAGTACTTTAAGTTATACGTTGCCAAATATGCAGTATGACAAACACGCCCATTTCATTAGGATTTTTATCAACACATATATCAGGACATTATTTACACAACGATGTTACCTATGGACAAGCATTTAGCGACTTCAATACCAGACATCATAAACAAAGTATTATAGCACTACCTGCAACCAATGGACAAGAATATATACATTTCACATACACACGATGGACCGCAGGTGGTCTTATTTCACCTGCCGCTTGTGACAGGAGGCCTTACTGTCTCCTGCGATGAACTCAGGACCTTCTGAGACGGGGTATATCTGACCTGGAATTCCCTATACGCTGTGGATAATTAAAGAAATAAATTGGAGGGGTCCTTCATTTAATGCTCATTTGGAATCTCTGCGACGTTGGCTCTTTTTAAATTAACACGCATAATCTTTGTACCGAAAGGGAAAGAAACTCACTACTTGTCTCTGTTCTATTTCACTGAAGAAAAACGCCTTCACTCCCCCGTTTAAAGGGGCTCATAAAACTCCAGCTGGGAGCTATCCGTGACACCCTTCCAATGAGCGGTCTACTAGCCTTCTCAGGCAATGGCTCCACGGCAAATAATCTATTCACTTCTTTCAATACTAGCCACAAATGGCATCACATAAATCACGGCCCTATATCAGGCCTAATCAACATGTTCACATCACGAGATCCACTTCGTGTACATTACTAAAGAGTTCCGAGGGAACTTAACATTCTCATTTCACACTATATCTTATGGCTACCGCCTGTTCACCCATTTCATTTCTCCTCTCGGTACATTGACTACGATGCAGATTTATTGATGATCTCCTGCCATCAGAGTTCAAGTTAACTTGCGTATTCGCGAACTAATTAGCGATGTAAGATATATACCCCAATCTCATGCTCCATTCGTTGTTCCAGCAGTTTTAATTTCTAGTAAGGAGGATTTCCTAAGAGCTTGTGAAGTACAAAAAAAAATCAGTTACTGAGATATCTTTGAGGACTCCTATTGGCTGTAGAAAGATGATAACTGGAGTCGTTTACTTAGAATTATTTAAGCCCCTTTACTTGACAGTACTTCACACATAATTAATCTGAGGTCCTTAAACTTACGTCATGCATTATCAAACCCTTGTAAACAAAAAATGGTAGTGAAATATGGTCGTTCCCAAACCATGAAGAAAGTATTCTATAAAAACCCAAATAAAAATGAAATTATAATTATTATCCCTCTGAAATGGCGCGCTTGCAGTCTACGTTACATCTAAGTGAAAAATTTACATATTTACAATGGGACACGACCTTCAAAGATATAAATAATTGGAAATGTACTCAGCCTTCTGGATACCACGTTCACAGCATTACAGGGAGGCACTCCATGGATTTTAGACTGCTTGCATCACGTCATCGGTGATGTGAAGACCCATGATGACTTCCTGGCAGGTCACGAACATGACGGCTTGATCTGGTATGACGTTCTCGACGTTCTCTGCTACACCAGGCGAAGACAGCTAGGCGTCTGGTTCTCTCTAATATGCAGGCAAAATTCTGGCATTCAGATGGGCGTCGGCGTTCACTCCAGCGTTCACGTAGACATGTAAATGAGGGGAAATTATCTCAAGTGAATACGTTAGTTTATCACACACCACAATTTGAACATATGGTTGGATTTGCTCAATAGCGCGAGCATTCCAACCTAATGTCGGTAATGTCCCAGAAGCCCGACATTAATCCCTTCTCATTTATCTATTATTCTTGTAGGCAGCGATTATAGGCCCAGAAATTTCACTAGTTTCCCTAGAAACGACAGTGGTTAGGCCACTAATGTATTAGCATTCTCGTATTCATGACACTTGTTCAGGCCTGTTCTAATGCACTTAGCCGTAAGTCGAGCTCTCACTGTACTGCGGGTTATTTTAACGTGGCGCTGTCCTCAATTAGGTCTAACTGAGCTGTTCACTGACTTTCTTGGTAATTCATATTGATATCAAGCACGTGCGCTCCACCCACTTCGCTAACTACGTCACTATATATGTTGGCTGAGCCGTATTAACTTAGACACATAGGAGGCTTGATGTACGACCTTTTTTACACACGGGTATCAGTTATTACAGTTTCGTACCGTTCCTATTTATTAATTTGCGGCACACTGTACACGCTAACATCTCACTCAGAGGGTGATTATTTCCACATACTCACAGAATTTAATGAATCACTGTATTACACTACTCAAATTACAAGATTATTTCTTCACAAACGACTCACTCACAAGCCACGACGGAATACTACCGTACTGGCATTACAATAAGAACGCACTGGCTGGTGTCTCCTTCTCAGCTCATGAATATATAGGCGCGCTACGCTAGAGACCCGAATGCTGAGGGTGGGGGAAAACATGCAATCCTTTCTCACACATTGGTCCGTTAATACGCAACGTACAGTAACGAACAGGATATCAAAATGTAGCTCTTGTATTCCCATCTCCACTGAGTGACTGTTATTAAAATAACTTCGTAGGTTCTGAAGCAATCTTAAAAGCGTCCTTTAGCTTTTGGCGGTGAATGATGACGAGCACAGGGGATTCCTTGTGTTCCCTGGCACGGCTAGAGTCCAACATCTGTTAGTCATTAAGACGCGCCCTTGTTTACAGCGCAGTTATCTCTCTGTCAGTTAAGTAGAGCACTTCTCGGTCTCATAATTATGCGTAAAATTCCCTGATTCAAATGAATGTTTGCGCTTAATTATCCAGTGGGTATTTTGCGATTTATGAAAATTAACAGAAATAAAACAGCTGAACGCGATAAGTTGGTAGTGGTGGATGAGCGAGGAAAACATGGTATAATGTTAGTTTTCACGTTGGACCTACTCTCTGGGCTCAGTTAGTGACCTAGATTCTTTGTCACGTGATAACGCGTATGGTTTCATCTCGCTCGCGGTGGGAGCGAGAGAGTTTCGAGTACAAGCGCTCTTGCACCGCCTTGCTGCTAATTACCAGCAACTAGAGCTGGGTCGCGCGACTCTGGATATTGCAACTCGAGTCCTGGAGCGGGCAGAAAAATTCTGACTTGGGCAGTTTTTATCGTAGAATGACGCGGAAAACGGCATATTTCATCTCCTGGATATCATGACATACTATAGGTGACGTTGTGAACGGTCACAATATGTTGGGCCTGAACTGGTCTGAATGAGAAACGCACGACAGGCGGAGATTCCGGCGGCGTGAAGTTCCTCTAGGATGTCCTGGCTGGAGATGGAAGGGTCGAGTCCACGGATGACACAGCTGGAGAGACCAGGATGAGATGTATAGATTGCTGCGCAGGCGACGATAACGGTGGTGCTGCTGCGACGTTGTCTTGAAGCGATGATTGAGGCGATGGCGGCGTTGAGGCGGCCCGTGGAGGTCACTGCGTAGGCTACTTGGAGCCACCAGCAGTGCCAATGCACTATGAGAGACTTTGTCTCATTACCAAAAATTGATGCCTGCTTGGCCATCAGATGATATAGATGTTGACTCCCATAGGAAACCTGAAATATTTGTCCCGAATGAGTACATTTATAATAATATAAATGGTCCGTTATTGGACATTTTAATTTTTCCAACTAACTCATTCCTGGTTGCCAACGTTTCGCCCACGTCTGCTAAGTTGGGCTCATCAGTTGGTACCTAGCACACCCACCAAAACACATGGTTAGTGCATACCGTGAAGGCCATTGCGTAGGCTACTTGGAGCCACCGGCAGTGCCAATGCACTATGAGAAACTTTGTCTCCATGGCTAAATTGTTAGCGAGCTGGCCTTTGTTCTAAGGTATCCCGGATTCCATTCCCGGTTTGTCGGGGATTTTAACATTCATTGGTTAATCCCGATGGCTCGGGATTGTAGATAAGGCCCTGTCCTCATAGACGCGCAGATCTCCTATACGGAGTCAACTCGAAAGACCTGCACCAGGCCTCTTCGGAGGCCACACAGCATTATTATTATTATTATTATTATTAACAACTAGTCTGGTTCCTTGGCCGAATGATCAGTTTAGCGGCCTTCAGTTCAGAGTATTCCGTGTTCGATTCCGGGTCGAGCCGGGAGTTTAGGTTCCTTCTCACCGCAAATTCCAGTTAATTACAAATGTGTACATCAGTGCAGACACTCAGACATCATACACACAAAGTTCATGAGACTATTTGTGACAACCTCGTTGTACCACAAACGTCGATATTTTAAGAAATGCGTCTTGTTGGATTATACGACAGTTACACAACGTATCTTCTTTTAAACTTTAGACTGAGTAGTTGAAGCCCTGGTGGCCGTTATCTACCACTCCCCCGGTCTCAATACGCTGGAGACCCTAGCCTTGAAGTGAATGTACCTCCTGTGACGTTAATACCAGAGGGTTCGTACAGCGACAATCAGCTGGAAAGCTGTCCATTGTGCAGACCCAACCCAGCTCTGCTACGCCAGATCTGGAGGGTTTGCTGCTGTTATTATAGCGAGTCCCTTCTATTTTACCCTCCTCGTCCTTCACCAGGCCAGGGAACATTCAAGAGGCTCTCACCCACTCAAAATACCAAACTCGCACGGCCACCCTATTTGGCAATCACTGTCATAATTCTCTTCTCGCTTCATTCATATTTACCTGAGTGATGTCAAGGGTTAAGATGAAGTGGAATTTTAACTTCCTATGCTTTTACCCGTCGATCTTAATACTTGGATAAGGAAAGTAGTAAGACCTAACAGAATAGAGATATGTTACATGATTCCTTCTTCTCGTGGTTCTTTTTCCTTATTATCCTTACATCGTTATGCCCAACTAAGAAGTACGATTGGAATATCTTCATTTTCAGGTTGAATCTTTTCTTGCCTTCTTCTGTCGAGGTTTTGGATCTAGTTTTATGTTTGCATATTAATGATTTCCAACCGGTGTTCTGGATGCAGATCTCTCTCGTTAGTTTCAATACGATGCCAATTTCCTGGAGGTCTCTTTCAATTGGCTTTCAGTGAGAAGGCAGGGCTGAGAATTATTTTCTATTTTCAGTCTATCTCGTTTTCCATTCTAAGAATGTGACTGTAGAATTGCAATTACTCTCTCTCGAAAGTGTCTGAGTTGCTTTTCGGAACATCGATAGCAATCCTGAGATTTCCTTTATGCATTATTATTATTATTAACCGATTAAGAACTGGTGTCGGCAGAGCTAGGTCCTCACTTAAGTTGTGGGGCTTCACATCAGAGGACAGCAAGTACGACTGCGGTGAAGAACAAACAGTGAACCACATGTATAACTGTCCTCTCAGCCCATTTTCATGCTCAGAGCAAGATTTAATGCTTGCTGATGACAATGCCATAGGTGTGGCTCAGTTTTGGAAAAACACCATCTAGATGTATAGTAAATTTGGTCAATTTTCCTTTGTTCATTTTTGTAAGTTTTGTAAATAGTCTAATCATCACTTTATTTTAACTGTTTAATTAAGTATGCTTCTGACACGAGTAAATAAAATAAAATAATAATAATAATTATTATTATTATTGAAATTGAGAAAGTGACTGCGCGGTTTGATTCACGTAGCTATCATCTTGCATTCGGGAGGTAGTGGGTTTGAACCCTACTATCGGCGTTGTTTTCCATTTTCACGCCTTCGTTAATGCCACGGTAGCTTTCTTCCCATTTCTAGCCCTTTCCTATCCTATCATCGCCATAAGACCTACTGTATCTATCATTATTATTATTACCGAGCTCGATAGCTGCAGTCGCTTAAGTGCGGCTAGTATCCAGTATTCGGGAGATAATGGGTTCGAACCCCACTGTCGGCAGCCCTGAATATGGTTTTCCGTGGTTTCCCATTTTCACACCAGGCAAATCCTGGGGATGTACCTTAATTAAGGCCACGGCCGCTTCCTTCCCAGTCCTAGCACTTTCCTCTCCCTTCGTCGCCGTAAGACGTATCTGTGTCGGTGCGACGTAAAGCCAATATTATTATTTGCGGATAAGCCCCTTTAGGACCACGCAAAGTACTTAGAGGCATTTGTTTCCCTTCCTTTGCACCATATTCTTTTCGTTCGTTTGCTGTGGTCTTCATTTCTCACTTTAGTCCAATTTGTTCTGGTCGTTTTCTTCAGTTTGTCCTCTTAATCAACTCGTCATTTGTAAATTTTGGATCTAAAAATTCTCCCTGATTTGGATGTCTTCTTGTATGATTCATGGCAACTGAATGTCATTTTGATTTTGTCAACCCATCCCACAGAATCTGTTATTGCTTTACTCCTATCTGCATTCGACTAAAGTGAAATCTCCATACAACGATTGCCGATAGAACGATATATAAGGAATTGAAATAAACGGTAGTTTGCAGGTCCTTTCTTTTTATTACTACTAAAATGTTTTCATTCCTCCCCTGAAGGGGGAGGCGGACCTCTTAGACGGAGACATCGTCCTTCAGGCCAGGAGATTTGTTACCGTAATAATAATAATTTCGTGTGGCTATTTCTAGCCGAGTGCGGCCCTTGAAAGGCAGACCTTCCGATGAGAGTGGGCGGCATCTGCCATGTGTAGGTAACTGCGTGTTATTGTGGTTGATGATAGTGTTATGTGTGGTGTGTGAGTTGCAGGGATGTTGGGAACAGCACAAACACCCAGCCCCGAGCCACTGGAATTAAACAATGAAGGATAAAATTCCTGACCCGGCCGGGAATACAACCCGGGAATCTCTGAACCGAAGGCCAGTGCGCTGACCATTCAGCCAACGAGTCGGACATTTGTTACGGTGAAGGAGATGCTCGGAGAAGGTGACGGGGTTGGCAGCCGTGGCCTATACTAGAAACTGTCCAGGAATTCGCCTTAGTGCACGAGAATGGAAAACCAAGAAAAACCATCTCAGAACAGCCGACGGAGGGGATCAGCCCCTTTCCTTCTCCCGATATAAAAGCTTAGAGCCACGGTAGAGCCGTGGCCACTTGCAGGCCGAAACCTACTCTGCATCCGCCGACCCCCTTCTTTTTCGGCGTTGAAGATCCTGATCTGATGGTTCCGTGAGTTCCTTAAGAGTTCTGGACGTCTGTAGAATCCCAGGACATGGTCGAGAGTTTCTTTCTCTCCGTTTGTTGTCCGGGGATCTGTCCGTACAGAGCGTATCGCAGAAAATTAGCATCATTACAGCCTCTTTCCACTCCCTGGAAGACAGTCCAGTATAATTCCGTCCCCAAGATTTTGTTGGTGTATATTCTTTGTAAAGTTGCACTCTGATTCCTTTTACCAGAAGGTTAATTCATATTCTTGAATCTCTTGACGGATATTCTTATTGTCTTATAGGCAGTTTGCAGAGAATCGACATGATAGCCTTTAAAGAAAACAATTTTCAGGAATTCGTTTTAGATCCGACGGTCAGGTGTGAGCACGATAGAGGCCACCCAGAGGAGGCAAATCTAGGAACGAAGAAAAACTTTCTACAAATCTAAATACCACCTTCAGGAAACTGAAGTAGGATTAATGATAGGAACTCACTGTACCGTACCTCTCGATTTGCTGCCATGTGGAAGCGCTTCCAACTTCCAACGAAGTGCATTCGTGAAATCGTAACTTTCGTCCTCCGAGGCTCCATTAACCCATTTATGCCCGTAAATTTTTTTATTTCGTTTTTTAAAATGAAAATAGTTTTATTAAGTCAAAATGAGATATATTTACTGTATTTAGATCAATTTTCACAAATATAGTTTTCTTCACGCAATTCGGGAGTGGGTACCAAAGTGCCCATTGGTCACGAGTCCTACAAGAATACAACGAAAGGATATTTTGATTATAAATGTAGTTAATAATGATAAATTACTTTCTTTACAGTTAATTAACTATTTTATTTCACTGCAGACACTAGTTTACAAATATTTTGTTACATAACCTATTTCAACTAATGTTTGAATATAATCTTATAGCTAACAAATCTGAATATTTTCACCATTATTATTCGTTTAGAATATATGACACAAACGTTTTCTCTTTGTGATATTCAGCAAAGCAAAATTTGGCACCTTTCATAAGCCATTACTCTCTTCACCTTGCGATAAAGTACACATCTCTTAGCTTGCAACTTTATGATGAGATGACCTTCAAGAATCTCACGAGTAGGTTTGCTTATCCTGTCAGAATATCGCATTGGCTCTAGTGTCTTCGTAGGGGTGTCATGCTTCTTGAGAAGTGTCGCTCGAATCTTCATCTGAGCTACCACCTTCAGGAGATCCAATAAAAACATGGGCACAAAGAACATCTGACGAATCTAGATTCTCAAGCTTCTCGTTTATCTCTGCCACAGTAAAATGCAATGAGATATAACGACGATATTCTGCGCACAAACCTTACAGAAACAAGACCAAGGGTGGTTCATAAGCAGACTAGTTATCCTTCGAAATTCAACAGAAATAACAGACATTACAATGATGTCAAAAACTTTTTTTGCATCTGGCTTTGATATTTGGATCTTTCCTTGAATAATTTTGTATCAGGGTCCAGATAACAGACATAAAACCACATTTTCAAGCACTATGTGTCAGAAATATTGGAATTACTTTGGTAAAAAGTGCGTACTAGATTTCGAACATGTTTGTAGGACTTGTGTCCAATGGGCGCTTTCATATCCACCCTAAGTTTTTCGTATCATAGAGTCACACTATGTGCAAATGAACACAATTTAGTGGCACTGATATCATTACATATTTTGGTATCATCTTTCTCATCTAACAATTCAAATACACAGACGATAACGTGCATGAAGCGTACCTCCTCTTCGCAGCTGTGATGTATTCCTTGCTTGTAACTGTCAACAAGTGATTAAATGCAACAGTTGATTGGTTACACACGCATACATTTTCATTGTTGTGCCTGTTTCTTGCTGACAATGTCCAGACATATTTAAAATATCGTAAATTCAATTAAATTTCCAAGAGGGCATAAAAGTGCCCGTTGGACATAAATGGGTGGTCCTAAGACACCATGTGTACAGTGCGGAAGTATCGCTCTAGTCTTAACATCATCTTTCTTTTCAGTTTTTACCTGTATTTTAGAGGTTTTATTAGTTAGTACCTCAAAATTTATAGCTACAATTTGAAATGTAATACCTTATTTTATTGGCAGCCTGTAAATGTGGCAGATTGGTTCCTTTAATAAACAGAAATATAAATATATTGTGTACTTTTCTTCTTTTGTTTCTACTTAGCTCTGCTCTCACAGCAATTGTATGCAGCATTTTCAAAATATTAACCATTCATTTAAGCGTTAAACTAATGTGACTTTGAAATAACAATGGTATAATACTTGTAATAAACGAGGGACGGTGAATAAATATCCATTCGTGTTAAATTCTTAAATCGTCGTTCACAAAATGACTTCATTTGAGCTATCTTTTTACGCTCCAGAAGCTCCTTTCACCTTCCCTCCACAGCAGCGTGCCGAACAGCCTTTCGAGAAGTGTTCCCCTGCTAATACATGACCGTTCCTAATTAAACTTTCAAATGCTATCGTCTGAACATTCTTTTTTATTTGCCCTAACAAAAACTTGCGAGGAGGGGATATAAATGATAAAGAATACAAATGTCACTTAAAACTCTTGTAAATATTGCGTTTCCTTCCACTGCGAAGCGAGCGAGGGCTCCACCCATAGTGCAATATTGGACAGGCAAACAGCGTAAGCCGCGTCTGTGTCAACAGCTGGCTCGGGGTCTTACATGCAGCTCTGGAGGCTCGGGTTTGTTTATGCACGTCTTGCTATTATGTTATCTGAGGTTTGATGGGCAGGGAGGGAGCCATGATGTGTGTGTGCTTATACCAGCACTTTCTAAAAGCAGCAGCGTGCTTCAAATTCCAGTGGAGGTATAGTTAACAAGAACAATTCCTATAGGAAGGACATCAAATATCGTAATATGACAACTACGGCCTGGATCTTCACGAGCTAAAACAGTTCAACGTAGTATCTTGTTTTATTATGAGCTAAAACAATTCAAGTACCGGTAATGAAAAACCTAT
The DNA here is from genome assembly GCF_040414725.1 of Anabrus simplex. Classification (NCBI taxonomy): domain Eukaryota; kingdom Metazoa; phylum Arthropoda; class Insecta; order Orthoptera; family Tettigoniidae; genus Anabrus; species Anabrus simplex. The sequence goes on from NC_090268.1 coordinate 316,505,230, forward strand.
CCTCTAAGATTTTTCTTAAATGGCATATTTATTTTACAGCAGTATACAATGACCTTGCCAGCCTCTGTGGTGTAGTGGTTAGTGAGATTAGTTGCCTCCCCTGGAAGCCCGGGTTCGATTCCTGACTCTGCCAGAAATTTGGAAAGTGGTACTAGGGCTGGAACGGGGTCCACTCAGCCTCGGGAGGTCAACTGAGTAGAGGAGCGTTCGATTCCCATCTCAGCCATCCTTGAAGTGGTTTTCCGTGGTCTCCCACTTCTCCTCCAGCCAAACGCCGGGATGGTACCTAACTTTTGGCCACGGTCGCTTCCTTCACTCTTCTTTGTCTATCCCTTCTGATCTTCCAATTCCCCCATAAGGCCCCTGTTCAGCATAGCAAGTGAGGCCGGCTGGGCGAGGTACTGGTCCTCCTCTCCAGTTGTATCCCCAGACCCAAAGTCTCACTCTCCAGGACACTGCCCTTGAGTGGGTAGAGGTGGGATCCCTCGCTGAGTCTGAGGGACAAACCAACCCTAGAGTGTTAAGAAGAAGCGAGAAGTTAAAATGATCTTGTAAAAATGATCGTATACGGACCTGGGGACCGTGAATAGCTATGATTTGGCGTATAACTTCGGCCAAGATCGAATCCCGATAGCTTTATCAGATCGGTGAAGTGAAAAAAAGACTTCATTTTCCAGTGGCTCGTGGGAACATGACAAGATATAATACTGATGCTGGCAGCACTATAGGCATAATCCTTACAGTGTTTAAGATCAGAAGAAGAGAAAAATAGGAAATCCTAATTAAAATGGGCAGGCCTTCCCTAGTCGTATTAACTACGTTTTTTTCTATTAATAATAGCCCATTACCCATATTTGAAGATCAACATCAGGAAGACTGAATTCATAACCAATATAATGAAAGCCCCTTCCATAATACCACTAGAAGACACCACCATCGGAAAGGTTCCGGCGGTCAAGGCGGTCAAGGCCCCTGTTCAGCATAGCAAGTGAGGCTGCCTGGGCGAGGTACTGGTCCTTCTTTCCAGTTGTATCCCTCGACCCAAAGTCTCACGCTCCAGAATACTGCCCTTGAGGCGGTAGAGGTGGGATCTCTCGCTGAGTCCGAGGGACATCAAACCAAATTGAGAAACTGGCCATAGACACCAGATGCACCAAGTTTGAAGAATCAGAAGCATCTTCGCATCAAAGTACCTCTCCAAGAACCTCAGACTCAGGCACTATAATACAGCAGTAACAAATCTGTTCTCTACGCCCCTGAATGTCTCCCGATGACCAGGAAAGACCATTTCGGGAAATCAGAACTCAAGAGAAGAAGATCCTGAGGAGAATACTGGGACTCGTAAGAGAAGAGGGAGGCATCCACAGAAATCGGCACAACGATGAGCTATATAAACATCAGGAACACATTGTCGCGTGTATAAGGAAAAGGCGCCTGGTCTTGTATGGATCCCGCATGAAACTCTGCAAACTTACCGACAGTATCTTCGCTATGGCAGGCAGAGGAAAGGCATCCAGGAACAAGTGGATCGCTTCGGTGAAGTCGAATCTGGAACAACTGGGGACCCCGAATGAGTCTATACATGATCGTCTACAGTATCGGAAAGCTGTCCAGCGGGGAATTTTTCCAACGTCACTTACTAGTAGGAAGAATACAGAGACCAGGAGACATATGTGGACAGAGGAAAGAAAGCTGGCTCACAGCCAGGAAATGAAGGAGTACTGGAAGATGAGAAAAAAGAAGGCCCAAGTAACGAGGAGATACCAGCCACGTGATCCTCAGTAGGCCCAAATGACAAAGAAGAATAAGAAGAATTACCTGCTTTTGTGTTCTGAAGGACTTGTCTTTGGCCCACAAATAATGTTCATAAAATTGATTACAATTTAGGTCTTTGAAACTGAATTGAGTAAACAATAAGTTTTTCTACAGATAGCCTGTTTGTTTCTGTAATCGACTCTGCTTTCATTAAAGTAAAGAAATATTTCGTTGTTGGCTTTGTGGAGAGATATGGCATAAAAACATTCACATGTCTTCAGAAATTCAGAACGAACTGACATTTCAGCAGCACTGATGTAGCTCACCCATTCTTCATTAGACAATGTTTCACAGAACTACGGTATTTAACACCGACCTTTCCTGTCGGAAAATTGTTCAACCGAACACCGGTGTACCCGGAAGGACGAGGGGTCGTTTCCCCGTCAGGAAGTTGAAAATTTAAGATTTCCACATCCGGAGGTGGACATGGCACTGAGGTTCGCTCAGCTTACACAAAAATGAGTACTAGATTAATTCCTAAAGGCAAAGGTGGCCGGACGTAGAGTTAACCACTACCCCTCCCAGGGTCTTCATAGCCTGTACGGAGATGAATTTGCTTTGCTTTGCAGGGTCGCTTAACTTGCGAGCGTGGGTTTGACGTCACGGGACCCTTAGCTGAGTCCTGACATTGTTCCCAATTACTTCTGCCAGGCTCTTCACTTTTATCTATCCTATACGACCTCCCTTTGTCGCCCTAGTCTTTCTTTCGCCAATACCTTCATTTTTCGAAGTGCCTGACGCCTTCCATTTTTTCCCTCAAGATTGTTGCCCAGTTATACTTCCTCTTAAAGCAGTACAACCCACAACCACCACCACCATCCTAATTCAAACTGAGATTTAAAATGTCGCTATATAGGAGGTGGACACGTGTATGTTTATCATACTAAACAAGGCTGAAAACAATTTCCTTGTGAGAAATATGTTGATACCACCGAATACCTTACGGTATAGACGAGGTATCGCTGAAACTAATGCCCCTAAAACGGAGATCTACTGTAACTTCTTTTCTTAGTGTTTTATTCTATCATACTCCTTTTCGTGTTGACATTATAGTTGAACTTTGTTTCAGAAATAGCAGGAAAAATTACCTTCCGGAACTGAAGGATTAGGCTCTGTAATAATATTAATGCTACTGGTTTTACTATTTTTATGATTTTTGGAGACACCGAACTGCCGAACTTTTGTCCCACGGGAGTTCTTTTAGGTGCCGAAAATTCTACCGAAAGGGGGTGACGTATTTGAGCACCTTCCATTCCAGCGGACTGATCCTGGATCGATTATCCGCTGTATTTGCAAAGTGAGAAATAGGAACACAGTGATACACTGTTTGCGCTTGCATCTCTGTCAGGGCTATTAAAAACCATGGCTGATGTATGTGCTGCAGAGAGAGAGTCACCCTCATAAATAATTTACAGAGTTCAGAAGTAACCGCCTTATTCAGCTTTTTGGACTAATTAGCGGACATAATTTTTACAAAGCTAAAAGTTGAAAACATGGAAAATATCTTGTGCGAAATTACATAGTATACGCCTACGGCTCAGTATGAGAAGTTCATTTTCAACCACAAGTATGAGAAATTTAATGTACAGTATTTTTGTAAGTCCATTTAAAGTCTTTCTTTGTGTTAAATTACAAGCTGATTTTCCGTGGTTTCCTATTTTCACGTTAAGGAAATGCTGGGGCTGTACCTTAATTAAGCCCACGTCCGCTTCCTTCCCACTCCTAGCACTTTTCTCTCCCAATGCTGCCATAAGACCTATCTGTGTCGGGCGACGTAAAGCAAGTTCTAAAATAATAATGAGATCTGTAATTGTTTAACTAAATTGTAATTTCGTGTGGCTATTTCTAGCCGAGTACAGCCCTTGTAAGGCAGACTCTCCGATGAGGGTGGGCGGCCTTTGCCATGTGTAGGTAACTGCGTGTTTCTGTGCTGGAGGATAGTGTTATGTGTGGTGTTCGAGTTACAGGGATGTTGGGGATAGCACAAAAAGCCGTGGGCCACTGGAATTAACTAATAAAGTTTAAAATCCACGACCCTGCCGGGAATCGAAACCGTGACCCTCTGAACCGAAGGCCATTAACTGGCCATTCAGCCAACAAGTCGGACATCTGTAATTGTGAATAATGTGAATTAAAATAATAAATAAATTTCATTGCTGGTAGTCCAGGAAAGAAGAAATTTCAGGTGGAACAGAATACCTTGGCCGCCCCCTTCAATATACTTTTTTGCTAGCTGCTTTACGTCGCACCGACACAGATAGCTCGTATGGCGACGATAGGACAGGGAAGGGCTAGGAGTGGGAAGGAAACGGCCGTGGCCTTAATTAAAGTGCAGCCTCAATTATCTGGTGTGAAAATGGGAAACCACGGAAAACCATCTTCAGGGCTGCAGACAGTGGGGTTCGAACCTACTATCTTCCGAATACTGGATACTGGCCGCACTTAAGCGACTGCAGATATCGAGCTCAGTCCTTCAATATACTGTACTCTTGTATAAAAACCCATGATGGACACTATAGACAGCAACGAAGAGACATTAATTAATTGGTATAATATATTTGCCGGTGAGACCTAGTGTTTGCAATGCACTCGGTCTTCTGGTATGAACTAGACTTTTTACTTTCATTGTCCTGTCTCAGTCTTACCTTTGGCGTTGATGATATGTAAGTCCTTTTTAATGCTATCTGTTCGGGGCCCCTACTGGCACCATATTGTATGAACCTGCTTGTAATTGGAATGGCGGTAGTGTGGAATGTTGTGTGTGAGGAAAGGAAGATTATGGACGTCACAGACACCCAGTCCCCAGGTCAGGGATATGAATCATTACAATTAAAAACCCCTGACCCGGCTGGGAATCGAAGCCGGGGACGCCGGGTGACAGGCGGACGCGTTGTCCCCTGCACCGCGGGCCGGACATACTGTATGTAAGTAAATGTACTATGAGTGATGATAGTAATACGTATTATGCAATTTAGTTTTCGTCGCACGGGAGCAGATAAGTTTTATGGCGGTGATGGGACAGAAAAGGCTAGGACTTAATTAAAGGTACATTCCCAGCATTCACCTAGTATGAAAATGTGAAACCACGGAAAAACATATTCAGGGCTGCCAGCAATAGTGTTCGAACCCACTATCTCTCGAATGCATGCTGAAAGCTACGTGACCTAAACCGCGCAGCCATTCGCTCGTTATTATTATTATTGTTATTGTTATTACGGAAATATTATGGATCACAGAGGTGTAAGACGGTGCTGGGGTGAAGGGGCGGACAAGGAACTGATCAGAGCATATAAGTTAATGCACTAAATGTTGAAATTTCCTTTCTTTCCTTTTTTTTATTTGATAGATAGAAAATCTGAATAAACAATAACTATATAATAACAGGATATGAAGAACGCTGGAATTAAAATAGATATGATAGAAAACAGAACACGTTTCAGAGAAGTAACAGGAAAGGCAGGATTTCAAGAGTGAAAGATATTAACAACCGGAAGAAAATGGACTCACGGGGAAAAAGGAACAACATTCTCAGAAAATGAAGGATATCTAAATTTAAAAAAAAGAACATTTAATAATTTACCGTACTATTGAAAATGAAAATCCACAGCCTATTTCCAGTCATTTGACCGGGTCAGGAATGGAATGAATGAAGCCCCATCTAGCGGCGAGGATAGAAATTGTGCCGGCTGCCGAAGCCTGGCGCACTCCTCTGGGGCAATGATTAATGAATGACAGATGAAATGAAATGATGTTGGTGAGTGTTGTTGGAATAATAATAATAATAATAATAATAATAATAATAATAATAATAATAATAATAATAATAATAATAATAATAATAATAATCTCGTCAGCTCCAACAACAATGACTGTAAGTCCAAAAGCAGGTACAAAACTAGAGAGAATTATCAACGTGATAATTTATGAAGGATGAGCATTATAGCTACGAAACAGGTACGCTATTTTATAAGAACATGCTTGCTCCACTAACTTCCATAGCCTAGGAGTCTGAGCTCCAAAATTAATATAGTCCAGCCTTTCAGAGGCATAAATTTCTTACAGCGCACAAGGTTATACCTGACAATCTTCAAATGAGGTGTTTACGTTGAGTGACTTCTGGTCAGCAGTTTTCATTTTATTTTCCAGAAACATAAACAGGGGCAATGAGTGCCCATACTAAATGGCCATAATGTAAAAAGGAAAAGACTTATAATGATCGCCCAAAAACAAAATGCAAGGAAGCGAAAAAACCTGCACTCCTTCTAGAAAACTCTTAAAACCCTAAGTGGGCTTATGGCCCAAAGATGCAGAGGCTAACCCTATTCTACGCCAGGGTGACTAAATGAAAAACATTAAATACCAAGGAGTGTTAAGGATTTTAGAGGATAAGGAACTTTAGTCACCACATAGCAAGTTGAATGGGAATGAAAGTGGGAAATCACTCTTTGTTCCCTTACATTACATATTCCCCAGTAGGGAATAAAACAGAGTCCTTAGACTGACCGAAAATTTTTCATTTAAACCACCAGGTTTAGAAATTTACATAAAATAAAAGAGCTTTGAAACTTTCCCCTCAAGCTATCTGCCGGAGCTATCACATGTCAAGAAAATTTTGCCATCACCTTCAGTTGCTGGGCCTTCCGAACGCCGACCTACGGCCCCTGCCCCATTAGTACAAGCCGTACACAATAAACTGGAGTGATGGAGATGACAGTACGGCCTTAAAGCGCCCAGCTTTTATAGTATCTCGAGGGGAAGTTTCCAGAATTTTTTACAGATAGGCTGGATGCCTGTACACAGCCCCAATTTTAATTGACTAGAGAAAATATTCACAAAATTTCTGATTGGTTAATAGATACAGGAGATTGAAAGGTTGGGGGGTGGGGGTGGGGGCAGAAATATTGACAACCTTGACTCAAGAACAAAGCAATCTTCAAAAACTAATCTTAGCTCACTGTGAGAATTAACTTTCCCTAAAGAATTAATTATCCTTAATCCCACCAGAGGGAGCACTTAGGCCGATGATAGAGACATCTAATTGTTGAAAATCGAAGTATCTTGCATAACATTAGTTCAAGTTCAATTACATTGATGGCCTTACAGAAGGCGCTCGGTTAAACCGGACGCAGAAGGTGTAGCCCCGGTAGAATTATTATTATTATTATTATTATTATTATTATTATTATTATTATTATTATTATATTGAATGGAGTGATTAATGTGCCGCTAGCACAATCGTGGCTTGATAAAAAATTACAAATAGTACTTTGTTACTTTCATTCGCCTGTGACAGTCTCATCCTTGGCTTTGGCAGTATGAAAGTGGCCGAGGTAAGAGTGATACTAGTAGTGTCATTCCTTATGCAGCCACTTCCTGTTATAAATGGTGTGAAAATATCGCTCATAGAGTCGGTTGGTGCATGCATTGCAGTGGGCTTGGCAGGCTCCTACGCAACAGCAACGTCTGGTTCTGTGAGGAAAACAGCGAGAAACTACCTCACTCCTCATTTCCCTAGTACGCCTCCTCAGTGACGACTAGACCGTCTATGAGAGCTGATGGCGAAGCTGTTGGGGATCAAACCAACCTTCGGGCTGAATACTCCACATATATCAAAATAATTATAATCTATAATTCGTATAGTCTTGCAGTAAGAGAAAATCTTCCTTGAACCAAATGATGAAAATGATGCAAAAGAGTTGAATTAGAGACTTACAGCTTCGCTGTTGTTTCCTTTCCACATGGCGATCTATTTTCTCATGTTGTTATTGTTAGCCTGGTGCAACTATTGGATGACGGACCAGAGGGTGGACGACGTCCGCCGTGTATGGTGAAACTGCACGTTATAACGGTGGTGTTGTGTGTGATATATGAGTTGCAAGAATTTTGGGGACACCATAAAGTCACAGTCACCGAGGTAAGCAAATTAACCATTCAGGATAAAATATCGTCCGCCTCTGTGGTGTAGTGTTTAGTGTGATTAGCTGCCCCACCCCCCCGGAGGCCCGGGTTCGATTTCCGGCTCTGCCACAAAATTTGAAAAGTGGTACGAGGGCTGGAACGGGATCCACTCAGCTCAACTGAGTAGAGGTGGGTTCGATTCCCATCTCAGCCATCGCTGAAGTGGTTTTCCGTGGTTTCCCACTTCTCCTCCAGGCAAATGCCGGGAGGGTACCTAACTTAAGGCCACAGCCGCTTCCTTGTCTTTCCCTCCCAATCTTCCCATCCCCTACAAAGCCACTGTTCAGCATAGCAGGTGAGGCCGCCTGGGCGAGGTACTGGTCATCCCCCCAGTTGTATCCCCGACCCAGAGTCTGAAGCTCCAGGACACTGTCCTTGAGGCCATAGAGGTGGGATCCCTCGCTGAGTCCGAGGGAAAAACCAACCCTGGAGGGTAAACAGATAAAGAAGAAGAAGATAAAAATCTTTGCACCCGGTCAGGATTCGAACCAGGAATCCCAAGGACCAAAAATCAATACACTGACTACTTCAGCCATGGAGCCGGAGACGTCACCCTGTGGATGGAGGCGATGGAATAACATCCACGGGATCCCTTTCCTGTCGTAAGAGGCGACTAAAAGAGGGACTAGGGGCTGTCAACTTGGCAACGTAGTTTGGCTACCACTCTCCTCGGATCCCTACAGCATTAAGTTTTCGAGGCCTAAAAAGTCTCTCATTTTCACGCTCATTGTGGCCCTTTATTTTCTTTTGCTGATATCTTCATTTTTCGAAGAGTCAGACCTCTTCTGTTTTCATTTCACCTTACTTACTTACTTATCCGGCGCTACAGCCCTGTGTGAGCCTTGGCCTCTTCCACGATAGTCCGCCATCTACTTCGATTCTGAGCGGCTGGTAAGCTTTTGTCGTCTTTGATTTCCGTCCGGTTTTCTCGTAGAAGTCTTCTGAACATTTTTTTTTTTTTTTTTTTTTTTTTTTTACAAGGTGAGGCCGTTAACCCCACGCTCAACCCTACCCACTGGCTGGGGACATTGATTTTGGAGCATCCTACTCCTAGACAGGTTGTCTTCACCACGACTAAGGGGTGCTGTTGTGACATACTCACTCGGCCCACAGATGTTTGACAAAATATAACGTGGTGGGTCACTTTAATATTAAAATAAATAAATGATTTTTCATAGTATCTCAATAAACAGTATCCCATGGGCGCCAGTCTTCAAGCTTATGGCTTGAAAACGAAAGTTGATAATTAATAATAATAATATTAATAATAATAATAATAATAATAATAATAATAATAATAATAATAATAATAATAATAATAATAATACGTAATGAGACTCAAAAACTCCCAGGGGTGAGGTGAACGGAACACAAATCATTAAGTACACTAACTTGGAATTTAAGGATCATTAATAATAATTTCAGAACATACAAATTAAAACAGCTATTTATTAGGATGAAAAACGTGACGTAACGGCGTATTAACGAAATCTGAACTTACAGAAGCATAAGAAAAATTGAATGAAATTAACTCTAAGAAAATGAACTGTTGCGCGCGAAGACTTGCAGTAACTTATGCCATAAGCTCACCAAATGTAGACTCTGTTGTCTTGAAGCTGATGATGTGTGGACCTCTTACCGGCTACCTCATCTGTTGTTGGATTCCAGTCCTACTTCTACATTCCTGCCTTTAACACTTCCTACTTTACTCCTTACATAAAGTCGTAATGAGTCCTACTTTTAAGTGCAAAACCACCATGGGTTATGTTCATGGAGAGAATACACTTGTATTCTTCCGTATTACGGAACAGTAGCGTAGCTAAATTCATAATAAAAGCTCTCCTCCCCTAACTAGTCAAACCGGTCTTCCGTTGACTACCTCTCGTCATTGAGATAACAAATCCCAATGAGAGTAACTTTTGAGTAGTATATCGTCGATGCCGGGACAAAACCTCCTATGTGAAATATTTTAGCTTAGAACTTTGGCCGGTAAGGTTCTGTTATCTAAGGTGCAATATTGTGTGGATATTGTCAAGGCATTCTCGCTCTTCATAGTGTATGTGCTGCGGGTCAGTATATCTCAAAAATATTATCACATAGGAGGTTTTGTCCCGGCAACGACGATATACTCAGATGCGAAGTGAACTAAGTTAAAATCTTCTCCGATGTGCAGACGTAGAATCGTAGTAAGAGTGTCTTCCAAGAGTGAGAATCAGAATCAGAATCTGAATAAGAATCTCCATAAGAATAAGAGTAAGAATGTCCTCTCCAGTTCTTGTCAGCGGGTATATATCGGTTCAAAAGTCTCTTTCCATCAGCCATATCACATGGTCCAGTAAGATTCGAGGTCTCATCCCTTCTCCTATGTATTGCTGTGAATCCATCACGTTGCTTCATTACGTTCATTCACATAGGCTGAACTTTCCCGCTGAAATAAAGCGTCAGGTCTCGCATTTCGAAAAGTTGGCGTTTATAATGTATCAACTGTCTCTTCATGAGGTGGAGAGGGTAAGATCTCTCGTAACCTAGATGACGTACTTTTCCTGAAACTGGGCTGAAATTAGCCTGCTGACTCTGGTCACCTTACGACGGCTATTGGAAAATTTACTGCAAGTTATAAATATGAATGATGTTGAAATACTTTACCCAATAATTTGTTCGTTCAGAATACGTTATAGCCGCGATACAAAGAAATGAAATGATGATTGAAATGGATGATAAAACCCTATATATATATATATATATATATATATATATATATATATATATATATTAATTTAAGCATGGCCTATCAGTGATTAAATATATACATCTTATCAATTAAATATATATTTCAATAATTGAAAACATGCAGTGATGGCCCAAACATCACACCGTCTATCCCGTATTACGTCCTCAACTAATTAACCCCAGTGAGGATGGGTTGCCTTATCCGCCTTTTCCACCATTCCGAAGGTCTCCTTCTCTGTTGGATCCGCCGTTAAGGTCTTCACCCGTAACCCTGGGCATGGGTTCCACGTTATAGGCTACCCCGTAGGACTGGGTCGCCACCTGAACTTAGCCATCCTTTTACACCGGCCTATTGGAGTAGGTTGCCTCTACCTTCCCTGGCACATGACTGTCGCAGTGTCCCCGGTCCACGCGCCTTATATAGCCTGAGCGGCTATCGCGTGTAGAGGGAGAAGCACTGGGCGCAGCCCGCGAGCCAGCGAAGGTATAAAGGCGACAGGATTCGTGAGGCGACTCCTGCCAGTGCTTTATAAATTATATATATATATATACAAGGTTACATAGAACGTGGCCTAAAGGCGTACAATAACATAGTAAATGAAATTACAACAGTACATAAGAAAAATAAGAGAAAACAAGCCAAATTTATCTGAGATATGGTTTGTAGGCCCTGAGAGCGGGCTTTACAATTTGCTTCCTGCGTTGCGGTCGTGTAGTCGGTGGCCAGTTCTGTCCCTATGTCAGGTCGCTCCCCGGGGTTGGCAGACCAGTCAGAGAGCGTTGGAGAGTTCCTGCCGGAGACGGGGACGGGCTCCTGTTGTCTCGACAGTTGTCTCTCCCCTGCATCCGGATCATGTTGCTGTAGTATTCGCCTTCGCACCTCGAGCGCCGCGGCCCCGTCCTCGACTGCGTCCGCAGCTGACCTGAGGCTGACGAGGCACTTGTTGAAAGGAGAATCCGTCCGGAACCCAAGGTAATGTCTCGGACGTCGCCTGGTCGATTTGTATTACATGACTCCATCCGCGGCTCACTGCTACGTAAAGAAGGTTCGCTCTTGTGGCAAAGTAAGAGCGCTGAGCTGCGTCGAGGTTGTCCCAGGCGGAGAGGCCCCACAAATACCGACTCGATATCGTGGCGGTCGCGCCCCGATCGGATGAGGAGAAGCTGCTGTTCCAGGAACCGAGCGAGTTGGAGAACTCGGTTCGGGTCGGGGTCCGTCCAACCTGCAGTTGCCTCGGCCGGACGAAGCTGCCGCCATGCTGTGGGTTGTGGAAGCTGGCGATCTCGTGGAGGACGATCTGGATTCTGTGGAGGTTCCATCACTGTAGCGTCGTGGGAATGGTCGTCGTCCTCGTAGGACTCGAGGTTCTGGAGTCTCTCGTTGAATGATGTTTGCTGTAGTGTCAGATCCTTGAGAAGAGAATGGATCTCACTTAAGGCACGAGCGATAGTTATGTCAGAAGTGCCTGCGGTCATGCGGAGTGTGTGACCTTCCTCGTTGTCGTTTTGATGTGCCGGTAATTTGGCAAATTATTCCTGAAAATGATTACATAATATTTATCACTTTTGACCACCCTTCCATTTGGGTGGTGGAACCGTTGATATCTGAAGGTATCAGATTTACCTTCGTTAACACCATGACCATAGTTGGTCATGGACCAATTACCTGTTGGCTAAGTGGGCGCGATCACATGGACCATGTTATCGCCTTCACTTTGATTGAGATGAGACCAACCCGGGAAACTACAAACTCTCCCCGGGTTCCTAACCAAGATATGCTAATCGTTAGTTGAAGGAAACGACAAAGTGACTCTAACCTAATGGTCCAGATGTAGGGATTTGCCTTCATATTACACACATTAACTTAACTTATTATTTACAACAACGTGACATTATTACATTAATTCGCCAGCTGACTTCCCTAGTATCATTCATCATCAGCATCCGAAATAATAAAATAAAATAAAAATTATAAAAAAATATTATTATTATTATTATTATTATTATTATTATTATTACTATTATTAATAATTTAAAAAATTAATTTCGCTTGTTACACGGTAGTCCACTCTTAATATGTCTAACGCATAACCCCTTTTACAATTTCGATTTATTTTGGCACTAATCAATCCAGAAATGATTTACTTGGATTATTATTATTATTATTATTATTATTATTATTATTATTATTATTATTATTATTGTACCGGGCGGTACACCCCCACTCCGCTAATTTAAAATGTGCGCCAGTTGAAACTCCTCTGCTGGAGGAAGTCTGAACTTTATCTACGCTATTAATTCTCTACTTTCTCAGAAGATGTCACCACGTGGAAAGTTTTGAGTTTTTGAACTGTGTCATTTTTTATGTGGTTTTGTTTCGCTTGAAGTAAGAAGTGTGAACTTTCTCTTCTAGAGGACACTACTGAAGATCAACAATAGTGCAACCTAGTGCGGAGTCAAAGAACTATTTTGTTGGAGAAATTTTTATTTCAAATGTTTGGTCTTTGCTAATTTTTTTTTTCAGTCTTTGGTTAAGTTGGCTGTATACCCCTCTCTTTCCCCTTGTTTTGCATTTAACCAATCCTGAATTTCTTTGAGTTATTTCCGACCAATCCGATGTATCTTCCCCCAACTTGAATATGTTTCTATACCCTAGCCAATAAAAAGTTTGTGGGAGGGTGTTTTCTTTCCCCTAACACCTAGAACCTTCCGCGAGAGGATATAAACTGCTGATTTTTGGGTCTCCGGGCCACTTCTGTTCCATCTTTCAGTGTATTAAGTACATAGCAGGAGGCAGGAAGCGCCTCTTTCTCCGGCAGCGGTCAACTATAAGGTAATGGCCGATTAATAAATTCTTTCTTTGCTAGCTCAGCAGTTTAACTCTCGGGGCGGGTGCGAAGCGGTCCACCATGTAACCTTTTCCTAAAATGTAAATGTAACTACTCTTTTCATCTATTCTCTTGGAAGGCTACATTCTGGGATAGAGAGTGCTAACCCTCTCGAGCTCCCACTCATATTGTTTTGAGGTGAACTTATTTTTCTCAACCTATTCCTCGTTAATGTAAAACAAATTGTTCTCTTCTTAAGTCACCTCTTTAGTATGGGATTAGCCCTTGTATTAACGGCCTAGCGCCAAGTAGGTCTTAATCTAGTGTATTAGGAGTGCAAGTTCGCCTCCTCTCAAATTGTTATTTTAGAGGTCATTTAATTAACATTCTTTTCGTTTAATAGACCTCAGTAGATTGGGTATTTTACCCCTGTGTTTATGTCCGTTGAGGACAGCTTGAAGGTGGAGTTTGGTGTGGCCTGGGAGAGGCTTAAATTTGAGAGCGAGTGGCTCTTTTGAAAATCGTATGTTGTATGCCTCGAGGAGGCTTTTCAGTGTAATTTGGAGCAAGGGCTCCTAGGTATGAATGGGGTTTTCTGCCCCTCTGTTAAAACTTGTGTTTGGGGTAAAACTGAGCTGATTGTCCAAGCATTGTGAACTCGGGGCGCGAAGCCCAAATTCTGTAAATATTGTAACTACCTTATTTTGACTTGCTATTCTGTACCTGCCATACTTGTTACTTATTTATTTTGAAAAGAAAATATAACCGTATTAAATTTTAAATTTACTTTACGGGCACTATAATTTCGTAGCTTGAGATCCATTCACACCCGCACCTTCTTTCACCTCTACCTACCGCTAAAACCCGGTAACAAGTGGTAGCAGAGCGTGGTTGAATGGGTCTCATTTTAGCCCCTTTTGACGGCTAAACATTGTTTTGTTCCGAACTCTAACTATTTTCCCAGTTGCTGGAATTTTTTGAGTTTTTCAAAATTGTTCTGTCACCATGCCCGGCCCTCGCGATGTTCTCCATCTTAACTATTTGCGCAAGGAGGAGTTGATCTATGAATTAACTATCAGAAATGTGCAATCTGGAGGCACGGTTGCAGTAGACACTAACAAGCTTAGAGAGTCCCTTGATTTGCCCATTTCCATCCCCAATTTGGGAGAGAAAGAAATTGATGACTCTCTTTCCACGATCGTCGAGAATATTACTGGGCTAGCTTCTGTAGTTAGCTTTTGATGAAAATGATCCGTCTCCTAATCAAATTAAGCGTGTGCAAGGCAGGCTATATCATTTTTCGAATAGGGTTAACGATCTGTTGTCTCTAAAACTGAATGACGTTCAGAGGAAGGAAGCTAGTACGTTCCTGGGAAATATTTCCGAATTATCTAGTAAGGTCACTCAATTGTTAACTGGGGAAGTTCCTCCCAAATCTGATCAACCCACCATAGTGAATGCAGGTAGTGAGGAAGCGCCTCCCAAGGGAGAAGTTAATAGGATAACCGTTGCTGCTCAAACTATCCCTGCCCCATTGGACAACGAATCTGAACGTCGTGCATCTTTGAGTAACATCCGTTCTGAATTAACTTCCTTGCCATTGAAATCTTTACCTACTATGTCACCCGGGTTTAGCAGCTTGCCTCATCCATTGGCAATGTTGCTCAGAGGTATCTCTAAGTTTTCTGTTAATACCACCAGTGATGTAATTTCTTTTTTAAGATTTCTAGTTGAATTTCAGGATCATGCCCTTGTGTTTTCTCTTTCTCCATGTCAAATTTTGCAAATTATCTATCCGTATGCTATTGGTATTCTCTCAGATAAAATCGTAAGAGCCATTGCCGAGCAATCATCTATTGAGGATTTCCATGCCCATTTGCTAGCTAACTTCATCCCGGCTAGGGCCAGGTCCTCCCTTATTCAGAAGTACTATTACCGTGTACAACGCTTGGATGAAAACATGGCTGATTTCATACAGGACATTAAGTTTTATACTAGGGTGTTTGCTCTTCATTTCCCTGAGGATCAGATTGTACAAGCTACTGTGGAAGGGATTTCACCACCCTACAGGTCATATTTGTGTTTCGCGGCGTGCCCGCAAACTTTCTCTGAACTTGAAGCGTTGGCCGTCTCAGCGGAAGGAGTTAGATACGCCGATTCTTTGCGTGTCGCGAAAGAACCCCCGCCTTCCTTTAGTAATACTCGGCCTCCACCTCGCCGACCAGTCAATCCCCGTAAATGTTATGCTTGCGGGTCGCCTGACCATCTGCGCAACAAGTGTCCACTGATCAAGTCAAGTGGGACAACGAATGGAGCCGGGTCATCACAAGGCTGTTTTAAATGTGGGGCCTTCTCACATATCGCCAAGAATTGCCCAAACTCAAATAGCACCCCCTCCTGCTCAACTTCTGGTGCAAATTCCACCTATGCCAATACTAAAAAGTGACTAGTGGCTTCGGCTGAGTCGATTAATCCATCTTCCCGAGACTCAGCCCCTAGTAAACAGGTTGTAAATGCAGAGAACGATCAGCCTTCAAATTCATCTTTTGAATGCCCTAAAGAATGTCTTAGGATTGCGGCGGATACCCCCGCACCTGTTCCTTTTCTTAAGATTGAGTTAAATAACGAGCCTATAACAGCTCTCTTAGATTCAGGCAGTGTTTGTTCGATTATTTCGGCTGAATGGTATTCTAAATTGAAAACGGTTTGTAAACTTCCTGACTATGTCTCTTCTCCTGTTCAATACGTGTCGGCTAATTCATCTCCATTAGAAATTCTAGGTTCCTTACTGGTCAAAATTCGTATTTTTAAGTTTACATGGAAAGTTAAATTGTTTGTGGCCAAGCAATTGTCTTGCCCCATTATATTGGGAGCTGACTTTATTTCTCACACTGGTCTTGTGCTCGATCTCCAGTCTAGGTCGTGCACATTCAAATTTGCTTCTAATTGTAAAATCCCACTATTAAAGTGTAATTCTGTGTCATGTTCTTCTATTTCGCCTACCCAGGATGAGATGTTGTTAGACCTTAGACATCTACCTGAGGAGCAGGCTGATAGTATTCGCAAACTGTGTCTGTCGTTTCCCGAGGTGTTCTCTGATACTCTTGGTGTTACTGACCTTATTGAATACAAAATTGAGGTCACGGATTCGATTCCTGTCCGTTTTCCACCTTATAGGCTATCTCCACCTAAAATGAAGGCTCTGAAAGAAATTATCGATCAGATGTTGAAGGATGGTATTATTAGGCCCTCTAAGTCGGCGTATTCATCGCCTATTTTTCTTGTCCCGAAACCCCAAGGAGGCTTCAGGCCTGTCATTGATTACAGGGCTCTCAATCGGAAGGTGGTGTTGCAATCTGTGCCCCTTCCTGACCTACATTCTTGTTTTTCATGGTTTCGTAAGGCCAAGTTCTTCACCATCTTGGACTTGAATCAGGCCTATAATCAAATTCCCCTTGCCGAAGAGTCTAAACACCTTACAGCGTTTGCCACGGACTGGAATTTATATGAATACAACCGCGTACCTTTCGGGCTCCCCACGGGGGCAGCTGTGCTCACTAGGCTACTAGATAGGGTCTTCTCCGACATCAAATTCGAGTACTTATATCACTACTTAGATGATGTCGTCGTATTTTCAGAGACTTTTGAAGAACATCTAGATCATCTGCGAGAAGTTCTCGATCGCCTTCGTGAGGCTGGGTTAACTGTTAAGTTGTCCAAGGTTGCCTTTGCTAAGCCCTCTATGTCATTCCTAGGGCATATTGTGTCACCCGATGGTGTAGCAGTCGATCATTCTAGAACACAGGCCATCCGTGATTTTAAACCTCCCAAGGACATTAAAGGTATCGCCAGGTTCATTGGTATGGTGAATTTCTTCAGGAAGTTTATTCCTAACTTCGCTAATAGAGCGGTGCCCTTAAACCTTCTTCGTAGGAAAGGCATCAAATTCGAGTGGGGACCTTCTCAACAAGCCGCTTTTGAAGACCTTAAATTAGCACTTTGTAATGCCCCTGTACTTGCTATGCCTGATTTCTCGAAGAAATTCATTGTCCAAACCGACGCATCGTCGTCGGCGGTAGCTGCAGTCCTTCTCCAAGAGACTGAACTAGGGAGGCGCCCCATCGCCTATGCATCTAGGACTCTCTCGGCTCAAGAAGCAAAGTACTCCATATATGAGCTTGAAGGTTTGGCAGTCTTATTCGCCTTAGAAAAGTTCCGTCTCTATCTGGAACACGTCAAATTCGACCTGGAGACAGATAATCAAGCCTTAAGTTGGGTCTTAGGTAGGCCGCGTCGTACTGGTCGTATAGCCCGCTGGGCCATCCGTATTTCTGCCTTCCAGTTTGATGTTAGACATATCAGAGGTACCGAAAATGTTGTTGCTGATGGACTCAGCCGTATGTTTTCTAACGACGTCGAGACCCACGAACCGGTCGACAGTTCATCACCTTCCGACTCCATACTATCTAAGGTTAATGCCATCCTAACAGATGCTCCCATGCTCTTTAGGGATATCGAGAAATACCAACGTGAAGATCCGACGCTGGCTCCGATAATGGAAACCCTTTCTTCTGGGGAACATGTTGTGCCTTATGTTCTGAGGAATGGTGTTCTATGTTGCCCTTCGAGGCATGATAAGATGATGAAAGTTGTTGTTCCAGCTGTTCTTGTACCTATGATCTTCAAGTATTATCATGAGACCCCATTAGGAGGGCATCTTGGTATCTTTAAAACTCGTGAAAAAATTCGTGATATGTTCATCTGGAAAGGTATGGACGGTGAAATCCGTGAACTAGTAAAGGCTTGTAAATCCTGTTTGCTTAGTAAACCGACCATGTCCA
This sequence comes from Anabrus simplex, assembly GCF_040414725.1. Classification (NCBI taxonomy): domain Eukaryota; kingdom Metazoa; phylum Arthropoda; class Insecta; order Orthoptera; family Tettigoniidae; genus Anabrus; species Anabrus simplex. The sequence goes on from NC_090268.1 coordinate 316,523,402, forward strand.
CCAAGGTAGGCCTCTTGTCTTCTCAGCAAGCGTCGCGCCCCATGGAACGCCTGTATATTGATTATGTTGGACCATTCCCCCAGTCAAAGGGTAATGCCAACAAGTTCATCCTTGTGTGTGTAGATGGTTTTACAAGATTTTCTTGGTTATTTCCGACTAAGCTGGCTACCGCTCAGTCTACCATTACTTGCTTAAATTCTATTTTTGCTTCTTTTGGTCCGTGCCAATATATTGTATCTGATAATGCTAAGGCTTTTACATCTAACTTATTTCGTAAATTCTGTTTTGACTTATCCATCTCTCATGTAACTACTTCTGCTTATTACCCTCAACCATCTCTGGCTGAACGGGTTAATCGTAATCTCAGGTCCGCACTTATTGCCTATCATCATGAAGATCATTCCAGGTGGGACACGTCCCTGCATTGGTTAGCTTTTGCTTTGAATTCGGCGGTTCATGAATCTCATAAGTTCACTCCAGCTTCCTTGATGTTCAAGTTTGTTCCCAACACGCCGCTCTCTAACCTTTGGTCTCTGAGTGACATTCTACCCGAGACAATAGATCCGGATAATATTAAAGATCTTTGGAAGAAGGCTAAAGCCAATCTTAAGGTATCTCATGAAAAGGTTAGGGAAAAGTATGATGGTGGACGGAGACCCACCACTTTGAAGGTAGGTGACCAGGTGATGGTCAAGAATTTTGTTCCCGCGGGCAAGCTTGCCCCCAGATTTCATGGGCCATGCATCATTCTCGATTTTCTTACGCCGGTTACATTGTTAGTAAGCAATCCAGCCACCGAGAGGATATCTAGGGTTCACCTGTCCCAGGTGAAACCGGTGTAAATTTGTTTCAACTTGCTTCATATAATTTGATAGGAATATGATGGTTATATATTTTTTTTTTTTGAGTTCCACTCTTAAGGCATTCTGCTCCTTCTATTTTATTTTATATGTAAGCATTTCTTGTAAACCTCCCCCGATTGTTAAACTGCCATCCTGTCCTTGTCACGGCCATTACCACGCTCCCGTCTCCTGCTCCACTACACACAGTGGCTGGCTTAGATGAAATGCCATGGATATCTGCACGCCGCTGGCCCCTCAATCTCTCTACATGCCTGTGCCCTCAAAAGAAAAATGATGGTCCAACACAATTCTGCCGCCTAGCTTTAATGTTTCAGTGCCCCCGCAGCAGCGCGGCGCTGTGCCGCGGCTGGGTTCGAGGACGGGCCCCCTCGGCCCCAGCGAGGACGACATGTGCACGGCGAGCCGGAGCTCTCCTCCCGGCCAAGGCTGATGTGCGGCGCACGACCTGCTACTTGCCCGCAGCCTGTATATGTTCACCGCGGGTGCGGCGTGCTTCAACACCTCTGCTCCCCTCATAGTGCGGGCGAGCGGTATCTCAGGGTACTTGAGGGGTCCGAGCGGCCTACTTTGGACGCAAGCTGCAATGGCTGGTCTGGCCAACCAACTTCATCAACCTCAACTACATGGACAGTTACGATAAGCAATGACTACACTCGGGAATTCAACAGCAATATTTGGTGGACATTGCAAAATTTTTCGTCACTTTTAAGTATTAAAAGTTTACCCTCAGAATTCTACTTCTACAAACTTAAATACTATTCTTCATCTGCAACAACAAAATTTTGAAACTAAATCAAACCAAATTAAGGAAATCTTATAATTTTTTTTGGCAATTAATCTCCATATCTACATCAAAACTGGGACCTTGTTTTCAAACAATTTCATGTGTCACCCCGGGAGGAACTTTTGGGGGGGGAGGTCTGTACCGGGCGGTACACCTCCACTCCGCTAATTTAAAATGTGCGCCAGTTGAAACTCCTCTGCTGGAGGAAGTCTGAACTTTATCTACGCTATTAATTCTCTACTTTCTCAGAAGATGTCACCACGTGGAAAGTTTTGAGTTTTTGAACTGTGTCATTTTTTATGTGGTTTTGTTTCGCTTGAAGTAAGAAGTGTGAACTTTCTCTTCTAGAGGACACTACTGAAGATCAACAATAGTGCAACCTAGTGCGGAGTCAAAGAACTATTTTGTTGGAGAAATTTTTATTTCAAATGTTTGGTCTTTGCTAATTTTTTTTTTTCAGTCTTTGGTTAAGTTGGCTGTATACCCCTCTCTTTCCCCTTGTTTTGCATTTAACCAATCCTGAATTTCTTTGAGTTATTTCCGACCAATCCGATGTATCTTCCCCCAACTTGAATATGTTTCTATACCCTAGCCAATAAAAAGTTTGTGGGAGGGTGTTTTCTTTCCCCTAACACCTAGAACCTTCCGCGAGAGGATATAAACTGCTGATTTTTGGGTCTCCGGGCCACTTCTGTTCCATCTTTCAGTGTATTAAGTACATAGCAGGAGGCAGGAAGCGCCTCTTTCTCCGGCAGCGGTCAACTATAAGGTAATGGCCGATTAATAAATTCTTTCTTTGCTAGCTCAGCAGTTTAACTCTCGGGGCGGGTGCGAAGCGGTCCACCATGTAACCTTTTCCTAAAATGTAAATGTAAATACTCTTTTCATCTATTCTCTTGGAAAGCTACATTCTGGGATAGAGAGTGCTAACCCTCTCGAGCTCCCACTCATATTGTTTTGAGGTGAACTTATTTTTCTCAACCTATTCCTCGTTAATGTAAAACAAATTGTTCTCTTCTTAAGTCACCTCTTTAGTATGGGATTAGCCCTTGTATTAACGGCCTAGCGCCAAGTAGGTCTTAATCTAGTGTATTAGGAGTGCAAGTTCGCCTCCTCTCAAATTGTTATTTTAGAGGTCATTTAATTAACATTCTTTTCGTTTAATAGACCTCAGTAGATTGGGTATTTTACCCCTGTGTTTATGTCCGTTGAGGACAGCTTGAAGGTGGAGTTTGGTGTGGCCTGGGAGAGGCTTAAATTTGAGAGCGAGTGGCTCTTTTGAAAATCGTATGTTGTATGCCTCGAGGAGGCTTTTCAGTGTAATTTGGAGCAAGGGCTCCTAGGTATGAATGGGGTTTTCTGCCCCTCTGTTAAAACTTGTGTTTGGGGTAAAACTGAGCTGATTGTCCAAGCATTGTGAACTCGGGGCGCGAAGCCCAAATTCTGTAAATATTGTAACTACCTTATTTTGACTTGCTATTCTGTACCTGCCATACTTGTTACTTATTTATTTTGAAAAGAAAATATAACCGTATTAAATTTTAAATTTACTTTACGGGCACTATAATTTCGTAGCTTGAGATCCATTCACACCCGCACCTTCTTTCACCTCTACCTACCGCTAAAACCCGGTAACAATTATTATTATTATTATTATTATTTATTAATAATATCCTTATTCTTTCGAGAATTTTTATTTTTATTTCCCATCTTTATAAGTTAGTCACATACGTTCTCTCCCAAACAGAAATCACCAAGATCCGAATTCACATCGGTCGGGACATAATAGTGTTCGAACCCGCTACCTTATTTTCGTACTGTCGTTAATTCATGGAGACCATATGCTCCTAAGACAATTCTCAAATCCCATAACACCTCGCAGTTGGGCAAATACCTCCAATCTCTGCAAGTGTTAATTTATTCCTTCCTTTTCCATTTTGAAGTCCATTTATCCATCGGAACTCTTCAAAACATTTTCATTAATTAACCCTCGTTACGTGGACTCTCTTCTGCCACTCATATCACCGGTATAGAAATACAACCTCTATGTAGGCCTTAAGATCCATCTATTTCTTCATCAACATCAGTAAAATTCGCTTTCATTTCGGGCCGGATTTCTGTCCCACAAAACTCCTAATCTCAACTTATGGCTCAAATCACTCGGGCCTGAAACATAGCGTGACCATATTACCAAAATGCCTATCTCGTTTCTACCAAAATTATTTATGATTTTTATGGAGTCTAAAAGCGTTAAATCAACAATTAGTGTTAAAATCGGATTCACTGCCCAAATAAAATATTCATGCCACATAATATCTCCACATTTAAATTACTTTAATTTGCAATCATTCTATCCAACTAGGCCCGTGCCTTTGTTCTCAAAGATTATTATTAAACACGCCTTTACACATTACGCAATATTAATGTATTACTCCGACACTTCTACCGATTATTATTATTTTGTCCACTGGCGAACTTCGCGATATTTACAAACAAATCAATGGACTTCATTCCGTCCCACAATAATTTAAATCACTTGGCCACCTTACCTCTGGATTATCTTAACAACATGCCTTAATATCTATGAAACATCCGATAACGGAAAAACACTTTGGAAGCACTTCTAAATGAATATTAACATTATCTTTACGTGAAACGTGCTCCATATCATATCAAACAACTCAAGCACTTGAATAAACAAATAAACCTTGCATCCGGGAGATAGTAGGTTCGAATCCCACTATCGGCAGCCTTGAAAATGGTTTTCCGTGGTTTCCCATTTTCACACCAGGCAAATGCTGGGGCTGTACCTTAATTAAGGCCACGGCCGCTTCCTTCCAACTCCTAGGCCCTTCCTATCCCATCGTCGCCATAAGACCTATCTGTGTCGGCGCAACGTAAAGCCCCTAGAAAAAAACAAATAAACCCTACTCTACTCTATTTAATAATCAAAATTATGATGAGTGCTTGATCTAATTATGTACATTTTAATTTGTTTCCTTGTCTATCTATCTCTGAATTTACATGAGCCAGAAACGGCTCGTTTCACAATCAAGTTACCATGATAAAATAATATGATTTCCTCCCCCTAACGATAGCAATCTACAAATATTTTAAAAGGTTACTCATCTCTGCCCTTGTAGTCTGCTAAACCCGGACAAGGAGCACAGACCCCGTCCAGTCTTAGCCCTGCATCCTACTGGTTTTCATGCCAGCTTGAAGAAGGAATCCGATGCACTTTTCAGATTTACACATATTAATTTTCAAGATTTAAAATGTTAATATTTTAACAAATTTACACACACTCATATTGAACTGAAACTTTACACATCTGACCTTTATCTGACCTGCCTAATTCATACACATATTCTCATTCCTTATCCGGCACTAAGGAACTGGTGACACCTCGATATCACATTCAAACGGCCCGGCGCGCACTTGATTTTCCCGTCTCACGTCCTCGTAGCTGACCAGGTATCAGTTTATAATCGACTATTACTAGGTGAAATACATCGAACACTCGTGACCGTTCTCACGTAACGTACTTCCTAATCTGTTGGTAGAATCTCACACTCCGTAAGTTATGCTTTACTGTGTCCTGTAACTATTTGAAACACTTCTTACTAGTATACTGCTCAAGACTGTAATACGAGCTACATCACGTCATGAATCGTTGTACTACGTAACAGTATAATACATCGAACCCTACTCTACGAGTAAGTACACACACGCACCCCTGGCGTAATCACGGCTCGAACAAAATATCAGAAGTTGTCACGCACCCCAGGCGTGGTATCAGCCCGAACACTTTGTCAAAAGTAGTCGTCAGTCCTTGTCTACGACCTCATATTTATACTTGTATCCCCTCTCTTCCGAGTTCACGGGAGGTCATCTTTGGACGCGCAGTCCCGATATCCTCATATGACTATTTGCGCCTTTACCAGTGGCTTAAATATGGGATTCAATGATGTAATTATGTTCTCAAAGGCTCTATACCAATTCTCAACTAATATCGTTCGCTGGTAAGTGATATATTTGCGAATTTAGCTGCCGTATCCCGGCCTGGGATTTCGCGCTATATTGTGGCGTCCCTTGCCTCCAGCCAATCAGCGAATAGCGTCCATGAATTCTCAGAATTACGCCAATCAATCTCCCTTAGTTAGTGACTTTTAATAACTTTTATTACTTGGTTAGGCTTATAAATTCCAACTGATTCCGAATGTATAACTCACTTCCTATTCTAAATTTAATCCGTGGAGTTCAGGTTTCTCGTGCTTCTTACAATACGAAGTTGGCGTACTATTGGTCCACATAAACCACGGGACCGGGAAGGCTCATATTTTTTCTTCAAGTGCCAACCTCGCGTTCAACTCCCGCTAGTACATGGAGATACCCCTACGTCATTTCTCAGAATTTTCCACACGACCCGATGCGTTGTTGCCGCTACCAATTCTGCCTGGGGCTATGAAAACTTTGGCAACAAATTATCCTCTCTCTTTCCTCGTCGTCACAACTTCTGAGAATTCTAATTCTGTCACTCATTGTATTTCTTAATCTTATTGGAGACAACAGTCTGTGGCAGGTTTCACCATACCATCTCGGCCTGGCCTGTTCTTACTGTATGTACAGTAAGATATTCTTTATTCTGAAAAAAATATACATTCCTCAATAATTCGTCATAATTGCATGACGCTTATCACACCCCCACCAGGGCGCATTATTTCCCACGCTACGTTTAAAAATTTTGTGCATACACGAATTTTTAATAACTTTGGAATCACTATAGCGTCATCAATTGGTGCCGGATAACTTTCTAAACTCAGTCAGTTCCTTGGCTTCAACAATCTCGTTCCATCGTTGATGATTCTCCTTTCGAAGTGCCTCGTCCTCTCGTTCTACTTGACGAATCATTGCTATGAACTCCAGGACGTCGCTGTCTGGGTTTCCACATTCTGAACATGGTCTGGCTATTGATGTAGGCCAGGTCATTTTGACATCTACTTCCATGGCTTCTTCTTCTCCTATGGCATCTTCTTCATCTCCTTCCCCCTCTTCTTCTGCCTCGTTTTCTTTGTCTTCTCCGCCTTCTTCCGCTCCTTCTTCTCAATCCGCCTCGTCTCCTACTCAAACTGTCTTGTTTTTCTTCTGGTCCCTAGTTGACGTTCGTTCTCGAACCTAGGGTCATTTGGATTCTTAATATGTTTAACGCATAACCCCTTTTACAATTTCGATTTGAAGCATCGGTGATCTGTCCGTGCAGGACGCGTTCCTATCCTCTTTGCGAACGCCATTAGCCTCTTTACTCCAATAATCTTCGAGATATCGCTTCGATTCCTGCTCCAGCTCCTCCATGTTCTGTATGGACGCCTCTATGTAGGGTTTCTCTTTATCACGATCCCACACACTACTTGGCCTGTCTTCCTTTCCGCCTTGATTCCTTATGGCATCCTTCCATTTCCTGTTGATTTCATCAATATCTCCCCTACTCTTCTGCTGTCGATTTTCTGATTCATTATATGCATTCTGACGATCTCTGTACTGGGCTGGGTTTCGTCCTGGGTACGGGTAAGGCTGACTGTCATTCCTCCTTCCCTCATATCCTCGGTATCCCCTATCTCTCTGGAAGTTTCCCCGGTACTGCGGTCTTCCTTTCTCCTGGAATGTCCCTCGGTTGTTCCATGGTCTATGTTGCCAATTTTGCTCATACGTTCTCCCCTTAGAAGTTGTTAGTTCACGACTGGTGTTTGTGCTCTGGTCTCTAGTGGATTCTGTTTTCGCGCTTGTCCCCATTTCAATATTATTGACCTGCGGCTCTGACGATCTTTGGTGTCTACCATTTCCATGATGGGTCGTCTGGTCAAGTTGTCTTAACAGACTTCCGCCTGTACTGCAGTGCGTACATTATAAGCAATCAACATTCGCTGAATTTCGAACGGCAACTGCTTCGCAATGGCACTTATGAGCTCGGTTTCACAGACCGGATTGTCCAACTCGCGCATTTTATGAAATTGTGCGGTGAAGTACTCGGAGTACTTTGTTGGCGCAGAAGTAGAGTATCGTCGCGAGTATAACTCTAACCTGAGATTCTGCTGCGATTCCATACTCCAATACTTCTGTAAAAAGGCTTGGCGGAACCCCATGAAGTCATCAAAGGTGTAAAGAAACGCCCTGAACCAAATCGCTGGCGCTCCGTCCAGAAATGTTTCCACTGTCCGCAGTTGTTTGGTTTTCGGCAGGTATCCTGTGCTCTTGGATGTAATTTGTGATCTCCCTGATGAACCATTTTGGCGTGATTTGCCCTCGAGAATCGAACTTGGGAGGTTTGTCATCTGACATCCTAATAAAATGAACTGTAGGAGACGTCGCATGGTTCGCAGAGGCCGACGATGATCCGTCTCCCATGTGGAGTTTCGACGCTGTTGTATCGGTTGCCACGTTTTCCTCCTTCATCCTGTTCAACCCTCTGTTCTCTGGGGTCTCGAACTCCATATACTCTAGGTTAAAATCTCGAGTACCGGACCTGTCTTCGTGCGTTTTTAAAAGTTCAACTTCCTTCCTCAGTTCATCTATTTTATCCGCGTTGACATCCGCAATGAACTTAGTCTTAAACTTACTCTCCACGCACTCTTCCAGTTTACTGCCTAATTTTCGTTCCAACTCTTCTGTTTCCTGCTCCAGTATTTCAAGTGCTTCGGTCGCTTTGATCAGCTTATCATTTATATCTTCACAAGCCTCCAACCTGTGATCTAAACTTTCGATCAGGGCTCCCGCATCCTCTATTTTGGTTGAAACCTCACGATTATTTTTGAGGGATTCAACTTCTGACTCCAGAACCGAAACCTTCGCTTCCGTACGTTGGTGGTCCGTACGTAGCGTTTCCACGTTTTTCACTATCTCGTCAGTTTTCCGTGCGGCTTGAATGATATGGCCTTGGATCTGAGACCTAATTCCCTCGCGTCCTAGCCGGCACTCCTCTCGCATTTTGTCATTCTGTGCCTTTGACTCATCAAGATCAGCTGACATCTGGGTCGTGATATCATTGAGTCCTGCCACGAGCCTTTCACTGATCTCGTTACGATCCTCCAATGCTTCGGACCTAACTCGCTCTACCCTCTCGGTCACTCGGATCAGACTTGAATCGAAATGTTCTTTCATATCCTCCTTCGTCTTATGACACGCCTCGCGTACCTGGTCTAGCCCTCGGGTAAACTCGCGTTCGTAATTTTGACACGCGCTCCGCACTTCACTTATTTGCTCCACTAACTCCATCTTACTATTATCACAAGTAATTCGCATTTCTTCAAATTTCTGCTCCATAGACTTATTACTTTGTTCTATAGACTGTTGTAAGGAATCATTATTTTGCTCCATAGACTTATTACTTTGTTCTATAGACCTATTAGTTTGTTCGATAGACTGTATTAAAGAAGATTTGGACTGTTCTACCGACCTATCTAACGACTTAATTTGAAGAGCCATAGCCCTCATCATCTCCGTCAACGTGAGCGATTCTTCCTCTCCTACATGTCCATCCTGGGATATCTCCCCCTCTACATCAGACATTATGAATTTATATAATAACAAATTAGGGCCAAACGAACTTGGCCCTACATTACTACGTTTAACAGTTGGTCAAGGTCCTATCATCTAACGGTTCAATACTCCAATTAAATTTCTATTTTCTTACCACAATTTATACTCAATCACACGTATCAAACAACGAGTAGCATAAGGACAACAAATCTTGTTTTGTTTCCTCCAGAATAAATGCGTGTCTGACACAAAAAAATTAATTTTGAAACTGTAATGTAAAACACCCCCTAGAACTTTGGACATAACACATCAGCCTCGTAGCTTTTAACCTGAAATGAATAAATTCTCGTCGACACAGTTGCAGTTCTCATTCGTGTATTAACTCGGAGTTTGGTACTCAGTATAAATTATACCATTTTTTTCCTTGTTCCTATAATATGAACCTACTTCCCTTTGGTGACCAAAGTGTGGAGCCTCCACATTCGCAGATATAAAATCGCATCAGAAATTTTACAAAAAAGGTTATTTACTAACTGATGAGCCCAACAACTTACTTCTGTCATCCTATCAAATGAGCCCCGTTCGGAAATTACTACTAGCCTATGCTATGTTAATAAATTTCTGAACACAATGACAGAATAAATAAATTAAAAACAAATGAAATGTAAACATCAAATTTAATAAACAAAGTATTATAATAATGGGGTCATCTCGTACACTAGATGATGCCATCATTATTTAGATTTACATTCCTTGATCTGAATAAATGCTTCCCAACAACGCATAACCGTGATGCGGTCTATAATTAATTCAATTACCCCGATTGGGTTTAATCATGATGTAATCCGCCTAAATGTTAAAGTCCCACGATTGGGTCTAACTATTATGCAATCCGTCCCATAGTTGTGCGACATGATATCGTCGCTAATGCAACAAAGTTCCGTTTGTTTTTGCAAAATTAAAGTCACACGTTGCTCAAGCATGATACAATCGGCCCCCCACGTTGAGCGCCATGATGTACCCGCTCAATGCCTGAGTCCCAACCGGCATTTATCTCAGGGAGTGTTACGGTCCGAATCTATCGCAACTAATAAACAATAAAAAATTATATTGAAATATAAGATCTCAAACTAAATGTAAGGGCGCCATCCTATCAGTATTACAGGGTTGAATGGGACACTCTAATCTTTAACTTTAAGGCTGATCATAAAACACACAAATTATATATATTCAGATCAAAGGAAATTTATAAGGGCTCCGTCCTAGGAATGGGGACGGATATTTAAACGGTCACCGAGGGTTTACTATTCTACAAGAACTAGAACCTGGAACTGTTTCCTTGCAAATGCTAAAGGAGCATTTTATTTAAGTAAACAAAATAATTTTTACACACAACAAAATCTGTTGACCCTTGATTTGCCTGTAATTTGGCAAATTATTCCTGAAAATCTATATAAATAAAATTGTTTCTGTTTGTCTGTTTGTCTGTCTGTTTGTCTGTTCCACCATCACGTCGAAACGGCTGGATAGATCTCAACCAAACTTCATATTTAGAGTATACTGACCCCGGGGAAGGTTTCGATATCCATATCATTTTAAAATCTTTGAAAAGACGGGGGTTTTATAGGAAAAACGGTTTTCCTCCATTTTCTCTTATACTATTATAGGCAAAATATCGAATTTGTCGTATAAGGACGAGACAAAGCTCAATTTAATCCTCTTGACGCAAAGAACAAAACTCGGTAAGCCCTACGGGCCCGAAAACCATGTTTTAAGGCCCTAAAACCAACCGTTACGGAGATATTGGCACCACACTACCCCTGCTCTAGGAATCGGATAAAGAAATGAACTGCCGTAACCATGGCAACGTCAGCTCCAGGATTCTAGAGCAGTGAGATTATGCATGTACGTTTGGGCATAGCTGTCAACCAAAATAGGTACAAATAAGACTTAATATCTGGGAAAAAAATATACTGTTGTGTAAGGCACTCATAGGACTCCTTTGGGCGGGGATGGAAAGGGGGTGAAGAACGAGTGTAAAAATCTTACTATATATAGAAATGGAAGTGTGTGTGTAAATGACACATCTCCAACTAAACCACTGGAGCAATTTCAACCAAACTTGGTACACGAATCACTTACTATCGGGAGACGATCACTGTGGGGGGTAAGCCATCCCTAGCGCCCTTAAGGGAGAGGGTCAGGGGGGTGGTAGTTACAATAATAATCGAGAATAGTGTCGAATTCATAGTTTTCGGGGTCGCTGAGTTGAAAAGTGATACTCTAGAATTTTTTTAAAATCCAGCCCCCTTTTAGGTTGGGAGCAAAGGGTGGGGGGGTGGGGTGAGATATAGAAATAATTAAAAACAGTTTCGAATCCATAGATTTCAGGGTCTCTGAGATGAATAGTATTACTCCGGATTTTTTGCAAATCCAAGTGGGGAGCGAAGGGGGTGAGATATAAAATTAATCGAAAAACTACATATAAAAATATTATCTTCTTCTTCTTCTTACTATATATAAAAATTGATGTATGTGTGTGCGTGGGTGTGTGGGTGTGGGTGTGTATATGACACATCTCCTCCTAAACCACTGGAGCAATTTCACCAAACGTGGTACACTTATCAATTAGTATCAGGAGACAAACCGCGTGAGGGTAAGACACCCCTAGCACCCTTTTGGCAGGGGGCGAGGGGAGTGGTATAAAAATAATCTTATAAATAAAGTTGTTCGTTTCTGTTTGTCTGTTTGTTTGTTTGTTTGTTTGTTTGCTTGTTTGTTTGTTTGTTTGTTTGTTTGTTTGTTTGTTTGTTTGTTTGGCTTAAGTGCGGCCAATATCCAGTATTCGGGAGATAGTAGGTTCGAACCCCACTGTCGGCAGCTCTGAAAATGGTTTTCCGTGGTTTCCCATTTTCACACCAGGCAAATGCTGGGGCTGTACCTTAATTAAGGCCACGGCCGATTCCTTCTAACTCCTATCCCTTCCCTGTCCCATCGTCGCCATAAGACCTATCTGTGTCGGTGCGACGTAAAGCAACTAGCAAAATAAAAAGAATAAAAATGTTTGTTTGTTCCACCATCACGTCGAAAGGGCTGGATAGATCTCAACCAAACTTCATATTTAGAGTATACTCACCCCGGGGAAGGTTTCGATATGCATATCATTTTAAAATCTTTGAAAAGACGGGGGTCTATAGGAAAACCACAACGGTCTTCCTCCATTTTCTCTTATACTATTGATTTTCTGCAAACTCTGTGGACCGTATGTGAAAGGTCTCTTCATCACAAACAACTTTCGTTGTGTTCATAATTTACCTTACTCTTCAAATGACGGAGAAATTTACTATTTTCTGCCGATACCATGCTCGGCATTGAGGGACCGACAGAGCGATAACGAATATATGGGTTACCATGGCAACGTCTCTGACTGCTTGCCAGCAGGGAAGTAACGTATTGTCATTTTCCTCATCATTCCTTTAAATTCGTGGTTGTTCCTTGGGTAGAAAGCAAGAGAGTCGTCAATCGGCCATTCTGCGGGATATTGGCGGAATATCATTGGAGGTTATAACCGTCCTCGAATAGCATAAGTAATAACACAAATATTCATCTTCTTATCTGATTACCTAAGAATCCCTGCGCCTAAATTTCTCTCCGATTACCGCTTTCTTATATCCATAACTCACTCCGGCATAATTTATTGAGGAGCATTTGATTTTCCAATACATTCACTTGGTATTTATATATTTGTCGTCATCCGGATGTCCTCTGTTATAATCTATTTTCTATTAATTTCAACTTACTAAACTGTATTACTTTCTTCCTTAATTACCACGTATGTATGCGAGTGCTAATCCCGAATGCTGTACACTCTTTCCTTTGAGGAAATATTCTAAGCTATGCAAATGTATAACTTCTGGCCCAGGAAAATTCCGAAATATGGATGCAATTTTAACGGCGGTGCAGACCTTCGTTTCGGGGTAATTGGTGGCTAATCAGTAAGTCGTATCAAAAGTCACAAAGCAAATTGCGTTTCATTTTGGAGAGATCTACAACTTTTGTCCTGTGACTTTTCGTCGTATTTCTATCCCTAATACATTAAACACAAGTTGATTTTGTACTTTTACACGTATATGTTATCATTTGGCACACTTATAGGAAAGGTAGAATCATGACATTCGGCACGCACATTGACATGACCATTGGCAATGTTATAGCCAAATTTTATGATTCTAGCTGTCACATGAGAATCAAAAATATAAAGTAGCATTCAAAAACTGTACAAGATTTCACCCCATTCAATGACTCTAACTCAATCTAACCCATAAATAAAGGAGATACGAGAAGATGTCATAGGACCAACCATGTAGAGCACTGAAAGGGGCGTCTGATGGTGAAGTCCGTTTGTAGATACGTCGTACAGTTGCAAAGCAGTAACTATCGAAATAAAGGTCTACACTTCTAGAGTATGTCTGTACATTGACAATTTTGGCGAAATTTCCGTACAGTTATCCGTTTCAGGTGTAATAATGACCATCTGCATATATTCTGTTTTGGTGTCTGTCTGTTTGTTTGTTTGTCTGTTTGTCTAAAACTTGGAAACTACTGGATATATTTCCACCAAACTTGATATTTAGAATCCATCTGTCCTTTGGTAGGTTTTAGGGCAAGTATTGTTTCTGAATCCCTGAATTGACTGGGGGATTATACGAAACCGAAACCGTCATTTTGCAACCAAACTTAATGTAAATTTAGCTGCCGTAATGGAAATTCATTTCTAGGCCTTTTTCCTCATGTGCATCATTTCAATACGAGGATTAATAAGGGAGATATCATTAACGGACCGTTTTCCGGTACAAGTCCCACCGGACTTAACTCAAGAGCGGGTGCGTGTAAAGCGTATGTTTTACAACTTGAAAACTACTGAAGATATTTGAGTCAAACTTTATATTAACATCCACCTGTCCAACGGTAGGTGTTAATCGTCAATAACATTTCATGTTCCCGGAATGGACTGGCGGTTTATAGGGAACCGAAATGGTGATTTTACTCTTCCAGAATATATACAGTACAAGACCAACCTGACTGGAAATCGACCAAACATGATGGAATTCCATCTCTAAAACTTTTTTTCATGTGCATTTTTTCGACAGGAGGATTAATAAGGGAGATATCATAAACGGTCCGTTTTTCCGGTTAAGTCCAGCGGATATAGCCCAAAAGGTGTTGTACGTGGAGCAGGTTCCTTATTTATCTATGTAAATAAAATCGTAACTACTGTGTGCCTGTACATAGACTATTTTGTCGAAATTTTCGAACAGCTACACGCTTAAGGGGTAATAATGATCATCTGCATATTTTTTGGTTTAGTATCTTGAAAGTTCTACTTTTTACACTTCTCACTGAAAACCCAGATTGCGGCATAATCTGCCAGTCGAGAAAGAAAACTGAAATTTGGCAAAATTTTACGACTTAGCCTGTAACGGGCGGAAAACTTCCAAGAGCTTTAAATTTTTCCCTTTCTATCCCGAAGAATATCGAAATATGGAGGCAATTTTAATGATGGTGCAGACCTTCGGGAAGTATCATCACATAACGGATGGCACAATCCCCGTTCAATTTGGAGTGATCTACAACCTTGGTCGTACGACTTTTTGTCGTATTTATATCCATTTTACGTTTGACTTTTCTCTATTTCTCGATCTTAAGTAAAGTAGTACTTTTCACATACATAATTCATACCTTCCATCACTTAGAGGAAAGATAGAATCATCATACTCTACACGAAAATTGGTCCACCCAGTAGCCATATGTGAGCCAAATGCTATGTATGTAGCTGTCACTTAATTATCCGAAAAGCAATGCAATGTGAGATAATCTTACACAAATTTTACCCAAGTTTCTAACTCAATCTGACCCATGAATAGATGAGATATCATATGACCAGCAATTTAGGCCGCTAAATCCGGCGTCTTATGGTACAATCTTTTCTCGATATGATGTACCGTTTAGAAGCAGTTAATCTGTAAATGAAGGTCTGCAATATTGTAAACAAGCACATACTTTCGTATGTCGAACTATATATATTCACTGATGTCGATTTTGTAGCGATCGAGAAAGGGTGTGTCTGCTATTGTAATCAGTACTCCGCACACCGACTATGACTGGCAGTAGGAATGGAGTCCTTCTCCAATTCCTGTGTAACTGGCATTAATGAGGCAGGCCTACCATTGTAATGAATAATTCACTTCTCGATTTGACTTTCAGAAGGCAAGGGAGCATGCAGCATACAGTCTTTGGCTGTAGGCAAGCGTTCCCGCAGTTATAAACAGATGTACCCATCTAAAATGTGACTGGCATTAGGCATACTGGCCTGCTATTTTGATGGAAACTCATCAACTTGGTGTGACTGGCAGGAAGCTGGCTGGCAGTTGGAAAAGGGGCCTATCATTATAATGATAACTGCACAACTCAATTTTGACTGGTTGTAGGGAAGTTTCCTGCCATTATAATAAAAACTCTTCAATTTGTAATATGTCTGGAGGTAGGAAAGGGGGCCTGCAATTGTAACGGAAACTCCCCAAATAGATTGTGACCGCGCAGTAGGCAATGGGGCCTGCAATTATAATGTAAACTTCCCAACTCGATTGTGAATCGCAGTAGGGAAGTGAGCCTGTCGTTATCATCACAAATCCGTAACAAGCACTTTACACTGGAAACAACGTATGGGGACCTCTGCATATTGTTTCTCGGATAACGCTAAGAGACATGCTATTTTAAAACAATCTTATTTACTGCATGTACAGTATTTACTTCAATATTCGTATACAATGCAGAATACCGTAGCGAAGCACGGGTACATTTGCTAGTGATTACATAATATTTATCACTTTTGACCACCCTTCCATTTGGGTGGTGGAACAGTTGATATCTGAAGGTATCAGATTTACCTTCGTTAACACCATGACCATAGTTGGTCATGGACCTGGCGAGTTGGCCGTGCGCGTAGAGGCGCACGGCTGTGAGCTTGCATCCGGGAGATAGTAGGTTCGAATCCCACTATCGGCAGCCCTGAAAATGGTTTTCCGTGGTTTCCCATTTTCACACCAGACAAATGCTGGGGCTGTACCTTAATTAAGGCCACGGCCGCTTCCTTCCAACTCCTAGGCCTTTCCTATCCCATCGTCGCCATAAGACCTATCTCTGTCGGTGCGACGTATAGCCCCTAGCAAAAAAAACAAATAAACCCTACTCTACTCTATTTAATAATCAAAATTATGATGAGTGCTTGATCTAATTATGTACATTTTAATTTGTCTCTTTGTCTATCTATCTTTGAATTTACATGAGCCAGAAACGGCTCGTTTCACAATCAAGTTACCATGATAAAATAATATGATTTCCTCCCCCTAACGATAGCAATCTACAAATATTTTAAAAGGTTACTCATCTCTGCCCTTGTAGTCTGCTAAACCCGGACAAGGAGCACAGACCCCGTCCAGTCTTAGCCCTGCATCCTACTGGTTTTCATGACAGCTTGAAGAAGGAATCCAATGCACTTTTCAGATTTACACATATTAATTTTCAAGACTTAAAATTTTAACATTTTAACAAATTTTCACACACTCATATTGAATTGAAACTGTACACATCAGCCTTTATCTGACCCGCCTAATTCATACACATATTCTTCATTCCTTCCCCGGCACTAAGGAACTGGTGACACCTCGATATCACATTCAAACGGCCCGGCGCGCACTTGATTTTCCCGTCTCACGTCCGCGTAACTGACCAGGTATCAGTTTATAATCGACTATTACTAGGTGAAATACATCGAACACTCGTGACCGTTCTCACGTAACGTACTTCCTAATCTGTTGGTAGAATCTCACACTCCGTGAGACAGTATTATGTAGTTTGTGACCCCCCCCCATAACCTTTTCGAACTGGCATGTGTGTTGCCATTTGGAAATTCTATGTCAATCGGCTTTCGCCAATATCTCCTTTGTTATGATATGCCGCGCGCTGTTGAACGGAGTTTTGGTCTGCGCCTACTGCGCGTGAGCGAGTGGTGAGGCGAGTCTAGTCTTGACCCCTAGCAACTACTTCCGGGGGAGTCGGCGTGCTGTAGCCGCCATGGATAGACGTGTATGTGAGTGTTCCGCTATGCGGCGGGTGGTGGTGCTAAAACCCCCATGAAACCAACTTAAGAGGGATTATCCCTTATTCTATTAGTTGCTGGCCTCCTACTGTTTCATTGGATTATGTTTTTGCTACGATAATCCTCCAGGATCCTTGGTGAACAACTTTAGTTCACGGCCTCGTGGTTGCCGGTCTTCAATAACAATGGCCAAGGTTTGAACCTCTCAATTTTTCTGGACTCAAAGGTATGTAACTGTTTTGGATTAAAGTAATTCTGGGGAAGCAAGAAGATTTATGTGTTTCGGCGTACTTCAAGATAACTGTAACGATGATAATAATAATAATATTTGGATTAAGACTTCCTCTTCGAAAATTGTGCTGGATATCGTGTGCGTCTGTGAACCTTAGGAAACGGTTTCGGCAATTAATCATTTTAGAATGCAGTTCGCACGGTGGAAAAAAATAGTATGATTATCGTAAAATTCTGTAAAAGTTTTTTTTTGCACTTGATTGTACAATAAGGTGTGAACCAAGGCGCAGTTTCCAAGGTAGCGGGGTTAGCTTTCCTTCGGGTTCCTTGCCTTCTGGGATTTATTTCTCCTTTTGTTCTTTTTGCATTGTTTCTGGGATCTCTGTTTTATTTTTGACTTAAAACCGTTGGTTTTACTTCTCATTTGTAGACCGTGCTTGCTTGTCCGTTACTATGGCAACGTGTGTTTGGGTAATGGTGGTGGCTTTTGTTTTACCGTGATTGTTGTTGGTTGGTGTGTTCTTGTGGGATGAATATATTTTTGTTGCCTGGTATCGTTGGCATTTCTTTCATATAAAGTGATTTATTTCGGCCTACCTTTGGTCGTTTCGTCTCGTTTTTTTGGCTGGGCGAAAAGTGTAACTTCTTCCTTTATTTTCGTGTGCCCTTGGAAATTGCCCTTGGTAGAAATTGGAACGAATTGTGGTAAAGTTAAAAGGCAACCGGCCTAAAGGTCATGGAACTACGGTTTGTTTCTAAACATGGTATTTGTTTTTTTCTCTTAAACGCGTGATCGATCACTTTTAAATCAATATTTAATTATCTTGTTTGACGGTATGGAGGTCACTGTTGTTTTTTTTTCTTGTTGATTTTTACGATTTAGTTCCTTTATTTTGTTAAATGAAGTCTGCATTTTCTTATTTAAAGCTGCCTCATTGGGTATTTATTTATTAATCACATTAATTTCTTGCAGGTTAATCCAATTATTGTTAATTGAGTATTTACTTTCTTTTAAACAATATGGTTCAAGGTGTTATCTGAATTAATAATGAACCTAGCTCCACTCCTGATATTATCTTGAAATGTTACCTCTCATTTAAATGTCTATTAAAGTTTTCTTTCATATCACTTGAAAGTTGGTTTTCATTTGCCACATTTGGTGCAGCGCTGCAACTATTTCTTTGTTTGGTTGTCCACGGACCTTAAGTCGCATTTCCTCCACGTTTTGGGTAAGTGTCTCTCTTTTCTTCCTTTTGGGTAATTTTAGTATCATGTTGTTGGCTGGTGCCGTTTTTATACTTGGAATTTTTTGATGTACTGTTACTTGTTGCTTCTTTTTCGCCCTTGTTCTCTCTTGTGTTCGCTTAATCTACCCTTATGGGGCGGACACAATAGCAACCTTCTCACCAGTCTCTCTCTCTCTCTCTCTCTCTCTCTCTTTTTCTCTCTTTTTCTCTCCCTCTCTCTCTCTCTTTTCCTATCTCCTTCTTTTCCCTCAACTGGTGGGTAAGGTTATTAACCTCATCACCGCTAGGGTGTTACCGGGGTCCTAGAGGGTGGTGATCGGTTAGAGTGGTATCAGAGCGGTGGTTGTTTGTTGTTCCACTGTTGTTGCTCTGCTGCCTAATCTCTGTTGTTTCTGCCTTGTGCTACCTAATTTTCCTCCCTTTCTACCCTTGCTTGGTGCAGTGCTGTAGTGAATGTTGGTGAATGGAAACCAAAGACTTAAGAAACTAAAAGTGTTGTTGTCAATAACTATTGTAAAAGGAAATGCAAGGATCTCGTGTAATTCCCTATGTTATTTGTTTCATGTACCTGTGTTTTGGAGTTCCCTGTTGCTTTCAACCGTGTTTATGCTGAGCTGTATGGACTTATCTACTTGCTGATTATGATTTTGAAACCCTTTCGGTACCTGTGCTGTGAATTCTGCTTCTGCCTTGCTGTTTCGAGGTGACCTGTAAATTTTTCTTCCTTTTCCTGGCGGATTTGGTGAGTGACTGCATGTAATTAATTATTCTGGGTTGGTGGAAGTTGTAATAATTGAACAACTTGTAATGGAGTATGACTTGGTTGACTCAGGGCTACTGGTGTACTACCGCTTAGTACATGTCGTGTATTATCTGTACTGGCTGTCAACCTTGTATTTTTGCTGCCTACCTGCATACTGTGGTTGCGATTTCGGTGGGAATTAATCTGGTTTTATCTTGGAGAGCTTTTCTGATCATTATGTTATGTGAAGGTTGCTCGGTTGCTTTTGCAGGGTGACATTGTGTGTCCTGGGATCACCTTATTGCGTTATCTGTTCTGGCCTTGCCTTGGGCTCCGAGACTTAATGTTGTTATTATCATTTCTAGCATATTTCCTGTATGGTACCTCGGTGGTGTACATGCTAACCGTTTATTTGTCTTCTAAATTTAATACCTTCTTACTGCGTTAACTCTGGTGTGTGATTCTGATTATAATTTGACCTGGCCACTAAGCATGTCCAAATATGCCTACTTATATGTGTAAACGGTTATGTGCTGTAGTGTACGGTGGTGTGTTATGCCCTTTCATGGTTTTGAAATGTGACCCGGTGTTTTGGCATTGATGGTTGTATGTGCTTTTCATTTAATTGGGGCTGTGTGGGTAAGTTATTTGCCCCTACTAACTTATGGCTAACCTCCGTTGTTTCTATGCCAGTAACCGTTCTTGGCTGTTAGTAGCTGATAATCTAGTGGGCAACATCATGGTATTTTGAAACTTTTCAAGCCTGTAATGTTTCTGTGCTCTTTGGTTGGTTTTTTAAATTTGGAAATTGCTCAACCTTACTCGTCTATCGTTATTTCTTTAAATTTGGTTTAGGTTTCTGTTATCCGAAGTGTAGTTGGCTTTTAGTGTGCCGTTAAATATGCACCCTTGCGAGATCATGTCTGGTTTATTTGACCTGTTACTAGAGTGGTGTTCCCATCCTTGTGTGGAATTTGGTATATTGAATCTGCCTATATGATGTGCCTCGATCTTTACCGAGCTTTGTGTGTTTGTGCCTTGGCTGAGTGCTGTGTGTTGTTGGCTTGAGTGTCTTTTCATTTCATCATCCCACCCGTGAATATGTATGTATGTCTGGTCTTGGTTTGTGATTGGAGTTATCTTCTCTGTCAACTGCTCGTGAGGCAGTCATCAGTTGTGGTTGGGCCATGTTGGCCGGTATTAGGTTGGGATAACTGGATGGCCTTGTGCCTGAGCTATTATAGTTTTAACTGGTTTTTTTCCCTCCTGATTTTTGGTCGAGCGTGTTTCACAACTTCTGGTGTGTCGTGAACCATCTTCCTCGTGTAACCTATCAACTAGTTCAAGGATATTTATCTGGTGTCTGGGCCACTTCAAGTTTTGCTACTCGTAACTTGCCTTGCTGTGTAGTAATTAATCTGACTGACCTTTTCTGAACTACTGCTTTGGATTTCATCCTGCTGTAAACATTACTTGGTGGTTTAGTGTTTCTTATGCCCGATTATTCACTCCATTTTGGTATCGTGCACTACCGCGGTAATTATAGGCCTAGAATATGTGTTGTCAAAATTTTGTTAACCTATTGGTACTTATCTAATTCCTTTGAGTTGTGGGTTCAAGTATTCCTTACCATATCTACTTGTTGGGTCTTGTGTTGTGTTGTTGATGATCCTATGCCTGAGGGGTGGTATATGCCCTTTTGAACCTTCATTGGGATGGCTTTGGACATATGTAAGGTGGTTGTGTTGTGACGGTACCGTGGATTATTTTTGGGGAATTATTTTGGGGTGGCATGAGAACTTCACGGCATGTTGTTGAGGATGTTTGTGTTCCTTTAATCCCTTTGTGGAGCTGACACATGTCCGGTGTGGTTTGTCATGGTTGGGTTATTCTTTTGTGTTGTATTATTTGGTGATGTTGGCACCTTGGTATGGGCAGTGTTCGTGTCTGTCTTTGATTTACCTCTGTGTTCTGTGGATATGGCCATTTTCCTCTACATGAATCTACTACTCTCAGAATTAGCTTGTTGATTTTCAGTAATGTGTCTGTTTGGTATGCTCGGGTTTTTCTTTCCCTGTCTCCATGCATTTCCTATTGATCTGACGTTGTCGTGTCTGTAATTTCTTCTACTGTAAAGCTCATTTTTAATTTTACCTACCACTCTATGGTGTTTTATTTTTCACAGTGGATCTCTTGTGTCTGTTGACTTTGGTGTTTGTCATCTCACCGTGCTCTGGGTTTACTACTCTGGTATGGGACGGAGTAGTGCTCCCTTGGTCGGTACTGGAATCTTCCTGCGAGTAGATTATGGGGTCTTCTTGTAGAGTACTGCCTTCTTCATGCTACTGTGAGCATTTTCCATGGACTCGCCTCGTATTCCGCCACTTATGTTTTATTTGCTTGCTCTCCTGGTGGATAGGAGAAAGTACCTGTTGGCTGTAGAGCGACAGTGTGATGGGAAAGTCACGTATTTGTAGACCGGGTAATGCCGAGACCCTATTGGGTATCCGGTGGTGTACGTTGTGTGCGTCATTGCTCGATATTTTCCATTTTGGTCTTCCAATCTGAGGTTTTACTTTGCCTTTTAATTTGATTGGCTGGCCATTGTGAAATTAATTGTATTTAAGGTTCTGTGTAGTAGGTTGGTTACTGATTCCAGATTGTGTTCCCTCCTGTGATTCTTCTATCCCTATTTCTGTTCCGTTAATTCCAGGTTGCTTATTTGTGACTAATGATGTGTGCAGTTGCTTGGCGTTGCTTGGCTGATTTGTTGTCGATGACAGACTGTTCGCGAACCCTCCATCTGGATACCTTAAGAAGTCTCCAACCGGTCCAGTCAATCCTTCCCTTGCTCTAAACATGTTTACCCTTTTAAGCCTTGGATTTTCCATATTTTATATCCTAACTCTGACTTCTTGAAGCTGGATTTATCTATTGTGTCTTGGTTGCTTGTCCTCACTCTTATTCAACTAGGTGGTGTATTTTGATGTGGGAAGTTGAACCTGTATTTGAAATTTTTTTTTGCCCTAATGCTCTTGTCAGTGGATCTCGGAATCTGTTTGTGGTCGATTCTTCACTGTGTCGTTGCCCTGTATCTACTAAATTCAAAATCTTGGACTTAACTTCCTTTCATTGGAGTATGCCTGTGTATTGACCTTCGTCTAGAGGAAAAATTTCTTGACCTATGTCATATTTATTTATGTTTAGCTAGTGATGGTAAGCCGTTGTACTGTTGTGATGGTACTTGTGGACTAGGTGCTGTTTCACTCAGAGTTTCTGATCTGAACTTCTCTGGAAAATTGCTTTTTGGCACTGAGGTCATGGCACCTTATGTTGTGGTTGATGCTCTTGATTATGGGTTGTTGTTTTTGCGGTGATTTTAATTCTGGGTATTTGATTGCTAACCGAATCGAGTGTTGAAGTTTGAGGTCTTGTTTGGCTATGGTGATGGGTGTGGTTGCTCGTTCCATTCTGGTATTATGGATACTCCGTGTACTAACTGGTGCTTACCCTGTTGACTACTCACTTCTATGTTTGAGTGGTGTACAGCGGCCCTGACTCAATCAGGCGTAACAAAACTGTGTTGATCTAATATTTGCGGTTCACTTATTTTGAAGGTTACATTCACCAATTGCGCTTTTCTTTGGTCCTCCCCTGATTCCGTTGTGCGTTTCTTTCCCCTGTTGTCACCCTTTTGCAACCCGAGATCATGCATTCCCTTAATATCAAAGGAGACTTGTAAAGGTATTCATGCATTAAAAATTAATTTACCACCGTGCTTGAGAAAATAACCTGGATGCGTGGACTTATAATCATGTGGTTTTGTTTAATTTTGGGGCAGTATATCTGTGACTAGTGTGAGAGTTGCCGAACCTCAAGGTGAACTGCGTCATTTGTCATAAACTATATCATTGTGTGATGCATTGAAGCTATGTGTATTGGGTGAAACTGATTATTTGGCGAACTCTGGTCATTGTGCTCTCTATTTGATGACAAACATTACTCTGGTGATTTTCCGAGTGCTCGGTTAACGTTTCTGGACACTGATGTTGATCGCAGCCCGCCAATTATTTCTAAAAACTATGTGATATGGAACTGTGTATTGGACTATTAACCTGGTCATGGAACTCCTAACAAAAATTAGTTAATCTTGGTGGTCGTTTCCTGTTGGACTACTTCGCCCAAATTTAGTATATATGTGACCACCACATCATCATCGTGTTATGCTCCAGATTTGTCGTCTTTCGGGGCGGGAGGACTGAGACAGTATTATGTAGTTTGTGACCCCCCCCATAACCTTTTCGAACTGGCATGTGTGTTGCCATTTGGAAATTCTATGTCAATCGGCTTTCGCCAATATCTCCTTTGTTATGATATGCCGCGCGCTGTTGAACGGAGTTTTGGTCTGCGCCTACTGCGCGTGAGCGAGTGGTGAGGCGAGTCTAGTCTTGACCCCTAGCAACTACTTCCGGGGGAGTCGGCGTGCTGTAGCCGCCATGGATAGACGTGTATGTGAGTGTTCCGCTATGCGGCGGGTGGTGGTGCTAAAACCCCCATGAAACCAACTTAAGAGGGATTATCCCTTATTCTATTAGTTGCTGGCCTCCTACTGTTTCATTGGATTATGTTTTTGCTACGATAATCCTCCAGGATCCTTGGTGAACAACTTTAGTTCACGGCCTCGTGGTTGCCGGTCTTCAATAACAATGGCCAAGGTTTGAACCTCTCAATTTTTCTGGACTCAAAGGTATGTAACTGTTTTGGATTAAAGTAATTCTGGGGAAGCAAGAAGATTTATGTGTTTCGGCGTACTTCAAGATAACTGTAACGATGATAATAATAATAATATTTGGATTAAGACTTCCTCTTCGAAAATTGTGCTGGATATCGTGTGCGTCTGTGAACCTTAGGAAACGGTTTCGGCAATTAATCATTTTAGAATGCAGTTCGCACGGTGGAAAAAATTAGTATGATTATCGTAAAATTCTGTAAAAGTTTTTTTTTGCACTTGATTGTACAATAAGGTGTGAACCAAGGCGCAGTTTCCAAGGTAGCGGGGTTAGCTTTCCTTCGGGTTCCTTGCCTTCTGGGATTTATTTCTCCTTTTGTTCTTTTTGCATTGTTTCTGGGATCTCTGTTTTATTTTTGACTTAAAACCGTTGGTTTTACTTCTCATTTGTAGACCGTGCTTGCTTGTCCGTTACTATGGCAACGTGTGTTTGGGTAATGGTGGTGGCTTTTGTTTTACCGTGATTGTTGTTGGTTGGTGTGTTCTTGTGGGATGAATATATTTTTGTTGCCTGGTATCGTTGGCATTTCTTTCATATAAAGTGATTTATTTCGGCCTACCTTTGGTCGTTTCGTCTCGTTTTTTTGGCTGGGCGAAAAGTGTAACTTCTTCCTTTATTTTCGTGTGCCCTTGGAAATTGCCCTTGGTAGAAATTGGAACGAATTGTGGTAAAGTTAAAAGGCAACCGGCCTAAAGGTCATGGAACTACGGTTTGTTTCTAAACATGGTATTTGTTTTTTTCTCTTAAACGCGTGATCGATCACTTTTAAATCAATATTTAATTATCTTGTTTGACGGTATGGAGGTCACTGTTGTTTTTTTTTCTTGTTGATTTTTACGATTTAGTTCCTTTATTTTGTTAAATGAAGTCTGCATTTTCTTATTTAAAGCTGCCTCATTGGGTATTTATTTATTAATCACATTAATTTCTTGCAGGTTAATCCAATTATTGTTAATTGAGTATTTACTTTCTTTTAAACAATATGGTTCAAGGTGTTATCTGAATTAATAATGAACCTAGCTCCACTCCTGATATTATCTTGAAATGTTACCTCTCATTTAAATGTCTATTAAAGTTTTCTTTCATATCACTTGAAAGTTGGTTTTCATTTGCCACATTTGGTGCAGCGCTGCAACTATTTCTTTGTTTGGTTGTCCACGGACCTTAAGTCGCATTTCCTCCACGTTTTGGGTAAGTGTCTCTCTTTTCTTCCTTTTGGGTAATTTTAGTATCATGTTGTTGGCTGGTGCCGTTTTTATACTTGGAATTTTTTGATGTACTGTTACTTGTTGCTTCTTTTTCGCCCTTGTTCTCTCTTGTGTTCGCTTAATCTACCCTTATGGGGCGGACACAATAGCAACCTTCTCACCAGTCTCTCTCTCTCTCTCTCTCTCTCTCTTTTTCTCTCTTTTTCTCTCCCTCTCTCTCTCTCTTTTCCTATCTCCTTCTTTTCCCTCAACTGGTGGGTAAGGTTATTAACCTCATCACCGCTAGGGTGTTACCGGGGTCCTAGAGGGTGGTGATCGGTTAGATCCGTAAGTTATGCTTTACTGAGTCCTGTAACTATTTGAAACACCTCAGACTAGTATATTGCTCAAGACTGTAATATGAGCTACATCACGTCATGAATCACTGTACTATGTAACAATATATACTTCGAACCCTACTCTACGAGTAAGTACACACACGCACCCCTGGCGTAATCACGGCTCGAACAAAATATCAGAAGTTGTCACGCACCCCAGGCGTGGTATCAGCCCGAACACTTTGTCAAAAGTAGTCGTCAGTCCTTGTCTACGACCTCATATTTATACTTGTATCCCCTCTCTTCCGAGTTCACGGGAGGTCATCTTTGGAAGCGCAGTCCCGATATCCTCATATGACTATTTGCGCCTTTAACAGTGGCTTAAATATGGGATTCAATGATGTAATTATGTTCTCAAAGGCTCTATACCAATTCTCAACTAATATCGTTCGCTGGTAAGTGATATATTTGCGAATTTAGCTGCCGTATCCCGGCCTGGGATTTCGCGCTATATTGTGGCGTCCCTTGCCTCCAGCCAATCAGCGAATAGCGTCCATGAATTCTCAGAATTACGCCAATCAATCTCTCTTAGTTAGTGACTTTTAATAACTTTTATTACTTGGTTAGGCTTATAAATTCCACCTGATTCCGAATGTATAACTCACTTCCTTCTCTAAATTTAATCCGTGGAGTTCAGGTTCCTCGTGCTTCTTACAATACGAAGTTGGCGTACTATTGGTCCACATAAACCACGGGACCGGGAAGGCTCATATTTTGTTATTCAAGTGCCAACCTCGCGTTCAACTCCCGCTAGTACATGGAGATACCCCTACGTCATTTCTCAGAATTTTCCGCACGACCCGATGCGTTGTTGCCGCTACCAATTCTGCCTGGGGCTATGAAAACTTTGGCAACAAATTATCCTCTCTCTTTCCTCGTCGTCACAACTTCTGAGAATTCTAATTCTGTCACTCATTGTATTTCTTAATCTTATTGGAGACAACAGTCTGTGGCAGGTTTCACCATACCATCTCGGCCTGGCCTGTTCTTACTGTATGTACAGTAAGATATTCTTTATTCTGAAAATGAAATATATATTCCTCAATAATTCATCATAGCTGCATGACGCTTATCACACCCCCACTAGGGCGCAGTATGGTACCACAACCAAAGGCTATTTTCATTTCTGATCAGTGTAAATTGAGGATGGTTGCCCAGTTTTACTTCCTCTTAAAACAGTTATCACCACCACGTCTTGAGGATATTGAATGACACAATCAGCTCATATAATAATTCAACTCGTACTACTCGTAAAATGGGCGACATTTTTGCTCTTTTAATATCATCACACGAGAACTACTAATAAATTTAAACAAAGGAGTATTGTTCAAATTTTAAAGTATTGACCCTGAATAATTTAATTAGTTTTTATATGTGTCCGCCTCTGTGGTGTAGTGGTTAATGTGAGTAGCTGCCACCCCCGGAGGCCCGGGTTTGATTTCCGGCTCTACCAAGAAATTTGAAAAACGGTACGAGAGCTGGAACGGTGTCCACTCAGCCTCGAGATGTCAACTGAGTAGAGGGAGTTCGATTCCCATCTCAGCCATGCACGAAGAGGTTTCCATGGTTTCCCACTTCTCCTCCAGGCAAATGCCGGGATGATACCTAACTTAAGGCCGCGGCCGCTTCCTTCCCTCTTGCTTGTCTATCCCTTCCAATCTTCGCATCCCCCACCATCCGCCTGTTCAGCATAGCAGGTGAGGCCGCCTGGATGATGTACTGGTCCTCCTGCCCAGCTTCATCCCCCCAAGTCTCATGCTCCATCACACTGCCCTTGAAGCGGTAGAGGTGGTATCCTTCGCTGTGTCCAAGGGAAGAACCAAGCCTGGAATGTAAACAGATTAAGAAAGAAAGAATTTTTTATGTGTTGTGGGTCAGGAGTGAGTTCTCACTGCAAATTATCGTTACAGAGGGAGACATACAAGATGATTGTTACTTTAAATATTTCAGTGTAGATGGCAGACACTATGAAGAGGTGGACGAATATAAGTGCTTATTGTGTGAACTTACCACCTTTTTGCAAAGTAGACTGCCATACATCGCAACTCTGTACTCACAGTGTACATTCCTACGTCTTGATTCGATTTCTATTCATCTAGGAAGATATTCAAAATTTAAAAGAATCAATGTTCCGATACACTGTATTCAATTTTCTCAGGTTTCGTCCCATTTTGCACCAATTTTCCTTGGAAATGTTGATGTTTATATCATATTCACTGAACTTCCTGTTTGCCATTACAACAGGGTCAATAGCAAATGTTAAAATAGTTTAATTTCCAATATTCGGAACCTTAGCCTGCTAATTTAAGCTTTCAATGAACAATACATCTTTAATAAGAGGTTTGAAGGTGAATAATTACATTATGCATATCTCCTATGATGGATTTGGATCAAGACCCATTTTACCATCATTGTTAACGACATCCTGATTATCTTTAGAAATATAACAAATGCTCCAGGATTATATAGGGGAATAAGGAGATCAGTTTTTATTTAAATGGACTATTTTTACTGAATAACTACAAAATAAAATAGGTAATGAAATGAGTAATGTCAATAAAAGTGCATCTTTGCATATTGGGGCTCTGGTCTCCCAACATGTCAGCTGTCAGCTTTATCAGGTCAACACAGTTACGTCCTGTTGTTTGTGCGTTCTGTGTTCAAATGCATTACTGAAGAAGTTTCAGTGAGCTGATCTGATGAATTTATATACAAACTAGTTCACTTCGGTGCGATTTTAATATGAAGGCGATAAACGAAAGCATAAAACTCTGCCGATATACAGCTGTTGATTGGTTGAATTCCCTGATAATCTTGTACCGGATTGGTCATTGGCACTACGTGCTATGCTTGGAGCAATGATCTAAATAGAGAACATAAATTACGCTTGGAGCCATGAGCTAAAATGCAAAGCAAGGGCATCTCCGTACAGGCCATGAAGACTCTTAGAGGGATGGAAGGTGAAGGCTTCCACTATCCTCAACCGAATGTCGATTATAAATGCTGTTCTTCCATAATTTTAACATCTGCAAACTAGTATTACATATATAAATTACGATTTATATACCCCCAGTCAGTGCACTTACAAAAAAAGTAGTAGCCCCACTGCAAACTCGAAAGTAACATCAGGCGTGGTCAGTAGCTGGATGGGCGACCAACCAAGTCTTCCACATACCGGATCGTATTGGTCGCTGGCCAGTCTGGGCAATGGGCAATACGACCGAATATGTTATTGGCTTTACGTCCCACTAACAACGTTTACAGTTTACGAAGACGCCGAGGTGCCGGAATTTAGTTCCAAAGGAGTTCTTTAATGTGCCAGTAAATCTACCGACACGAGGCTGACATATTTGAGCACTTTCAAATACCACTGGACTGTGCCAGGTTCGAACCTGTCGAGTTGGGGTAAGAAGGCCAGAGCCTCAACCGTCTGAGCCACTCAGTTCGGTACTGGTACCTAATTAAGGCCACCCTAGGGTGCCCTCACTGTTTATTTGGCAACATCGGCTCTTGCTGGGGTAGAGTGTTTAATTCTACGCCCGGCGCCTTTGCCCCCGGGAAATTAACCTCATTTTTGGTGTAGGCTGAGTGAATCTCATGACCATATAGGTACAACTCCGGAAGTGGAAATTCGTTTCTTAAATTTTTCGACTTCCTAATAGGGAATCGAACCCACTTCGTTCCGGTTGAACCGAGCACGCCTTTACCGCCTCGGCCAGGCAGCCCCTCATGAGCTAAATAGTCAAAATAAAATACGCTTGGAACCATGAAATAAATAGTCAGCATAAAACTATGCCTTGAGCCGTGATCTAAATAGTCAACAAAAACCTTGCTTTTGATTAGCTTACCTGTAATCATCTAGCTTTTTGAAAATTACATGTTAGTTATTTTGTTAAATGCCTTCGCTACATCTGCAAGGCTTAAGCATACCCGTAAATTTATTTTGTAGAATTGAAATAAAATGCTCTCTTGTCTTGTTGCTTTGCCCCTAAAATTTCCGACTCGTTGGCTGAACGGTCAGCGTACTGGCCTTCGGTTCAGAGGGTCCCGGGTTCGATTCCCGGCCGGGTCGGGGATTTTAACCTTAATTGGTTAATTCATCCTCATTTCATCCTCATCACGACGCGCAGGTCGCCCATGGGAGTCAAATAGAAAGACCTGCACCTGGCGAGCCGAACCCGTCCTGGGATATCTCGGCACTAAAAGCCATACGACATTTCATTTCATTTTTGCCCCTTAAATCAACTATTACCTCCATCACAATCACAAACTTTTTGCTTGGACATTGGATGTACTGTACTTTTAATGCCACATTGTAATAGGAAATGGAAGGTTGAGAAATTTTGGGATACTGTGCCATGTTATACGAGGGAAACGCAGACTATTAGCGGAAAGCAATTACTTTTTTTTTGCTAGTTGCTTTACGTCGCACCGACACAGATAGGTCTTACGGCGACGATGGGGCAGGAAAGGGCCAGGAGTGGGAAGGAAGCGTCCGTGGCCTTAATTAAGGTACAGCCCCAGCATTTGCCTGGTGTGAAAATAGGAAACCACGGAAAACCATTTTCAGGGCTGCCGATAGTGGGGTTCGAACCTACTATCTCCCGAAAGCTATTACTGTCTGCAATGAATATGTATTTATGTATGTATGTATGTATGTATGTATGTATGTATGTATGTACATTGGAAGAGTCCAGAACAGTGAGCACTGCTGAAATTCATTCAGCAGAAACCACAGGGCATCATGTATTAAGGTCATGTCACGGTCTTCTGTACCCTGGCGTTTTATGTCGATATGCGGTTTTCGAGTTTCTAAACCCATTTATTTTAAACATTCGGTTTTTATAGCTCGGCTGAATAATAAAATCCCCTGTTTCGTAAAAATTTTAACTAGGTGGAAATTATTATTATTATCATCATCATTGTATTTGGTACAACCATTGCAGTGCACTGGCGTACAGACCACTAATGCTCTCTTCAACGTTATTTCTGTTATTTCCACCAGTTCTAACTCTAATTGAAATTGGGAATGGAAATTGAATTACTTTCACATGCGTGAGCTCCTAACACCCCTGCAGGAAAGAGTGTGCGTTTCAAAAGTAAATGAATATTCACATTCATAAGCATGTTCATTCTCCTGTTTTTAGATGTGAATTTATTGAACAGACACATTCAGTGTGAAATTCATGTATTAAGAACAAAGTCATGCTATATTCTGTTCTTTAAAAGATTACTATTAGGTGGGTTTAGTAGAGGTGGGAATCTTTTTGTAACATACAGTTATATGTGTTGCACGAAGGAAGCATAATTTCATTTCATTTTGATCTCTGAGGTGTTATAGTGTAAGATTTTTATTTATCGCTTTGAAGAAAATATAATTGGTCGAATATTAAAGAAATTATAGACTGTCAGTAGTGAGTACCGCCGTCTGGCTGCTTGGCTATGTGGTCAGTGTACTGGCCTTCGGTTCAAAGGGCCCCGGGTTCGATTATCGGCCAGGGCGGAAATCTTAACTACGTATGGTTAATTTCTCTGGCTCGGTACTGGGTGTTTGGACTCGTGTTAAAACACATCTCTTCATGTATATAGATAGTGAATGTATCCCTCTACATAGGGTTGGCATCGAGAAGGACATCCGATGTAAAACTGTGCCAAATTCCCATGACGTGCCGACCACAATAACTTGAGAAAAGACTAAGAGCAATAAGAAAAATAAGCTGTGAGTTTCATCATGCCGCCTCTGTGGTGTAGTGGTTAGCGTGATTAGCTGCCACCCCCGGAGGTCCGGGTTCGATTCCCGGCTCTGCCACGAAATTTGAAAAGTGGTACGAGGGCTGGAACGGGGTCCACTCAGCCTCGGGAGGTCAACTGAGTGGAGGTGGGTTCGATTCCCACCTCAGCCGTCCTCGAAGTGGTTTTCCGTGGTTTCCCACTTCACCTCCAGGCGAATGCCGGGATGGTACCTAACTTAAGGCCACGGCCACTTCCTTCCCTCATCCTTGCCTATCCCTTCCAATCTTCCCATCCCCCTACAAGGCCCCTGTTCACCATAGCAGGTGAGGCCGCCTGGGCGAGGTACTGGTCCTACTCCCCAGTTGTATCCCCCGACCAAGAGTCTGAAGCTCCAGGACACTGCCCTTGAGGTGGTAGAGGTGGGATCCCTCGCTGAGTCCGAGGAAAAAGCCGAACCTGGATGGTAAACAGATGATGATGATGATGATGATGAGTTTCATCATTAAATGTCGCGTCGTTTGCCTATAGAAGAGACATGATATTTTTACTTAACAAGTCAAAATCAGAATAGCATCTAATATTCAGGCCACGATCGTTTTCTTCCTAAATCTACCCCCAGTTGTCATTACTTCAAGTAAGGAAATGTAAACACTACGATAAACAGAATTACGTATAAATTAATAGATTTACTATCTATCAATACATTTCCTGCGTGAGGGTGGTGATGGTGGTGGTGGTTATTCGTTTAGAGAAAGTACAACTGGGCAATCATGCTATATTAATAATCGGAGAGAAAATTGGAAGAGGTCCAACACATCGGTAATAATGTAGGTATTGGTAAAAGAAACGCAAGGGCCACGAAGGGCATGAAATCGGATTCTCTAGGCCTCGAAAACCTATCACCGTCGGGGTCGGAATAGAACAAGATTTGACCAAGGGAGCTTGGATTGGAAAGGTGAAAGCGAGGAGCCTAACAAAAGTGGAAGCAATGCTAGACTCAGCTAGGTGAACCGTGGTCGCCAACCCACGCTCCAGAGTTCAGAGCCCTTGGTTCCCCATTCTGTCGTCTTCTTACGACAGGCAGTGGATACAGTGAATGTCCCCACCAACATGTTTCCTGTATCAGGAAGAAAAAGGAAGGAGAATATTCAGTCATTTGACATTCCCTCGTACAGGAAATGTCAAATGACTGAATATTCTTCTTCCTTTATCTTCTTACTGGGCGAGTTGGCCGTGCGCGTAGAGGCGCGCGGCTGTGAGCTTGCATCCGGGAGATAGAAGGTTCGAATCCCACTATCGGCAGCCCTGAAGATGATTTTCCGTGGTTTCCCATTTTCACACCAGGCAAATGCTGGGGTTGTACCTTAATTAAGGCCACGGCCGCTTCCTTCCAATTCCTAGGCCTTTCCTATCCCATCGTCGCCGTAAAACCTATCTGTGTCGGTGCGACGTAAAGCCCTTAGCAAAAAAAAAAAATCCTTTTTCTTCCAGTACCTTCTCCTCAAAAAAAGTTACGACCGTAATGGAGTCATAATTATTTCTGTTTCATGTTTCCGTGAAGACCGTCTCGTGGATGACAAGCCCTGTTAAACGTTTCAGGCCGAGATAATTTTTCCTACCTACGTCTTTCATATTTCCCTTCTACCTTGCCGTGAATGGTCAGTTGCATCAGGACCCTTTGAACCAAAGACCTTAATTCTGACCAATCAGCCAAGGAGGCGGACTATTCTTCAGCTTGTCCCAGTTGTTTCTGGGGTCGCTGGAGCCACTAAAGCTCGGTTTGGTTTTGGCCATAATAATAATAATAATAATAATAATAATAATAATAATAATAATAATAATAATAATAATAATCACAGGGGCCGATGACCTAGGTGATAACAAACTGACGAACTAACACACCTGTTCCGCTGAAGACTTCCGGTTATGCAATGTGGTCAAAAGTGTTGCGGTCTTGCTACATCCTGGTGGATGCACATGTAAATTTTTCCATGTGTGACTGGGAGAAACGTTACCTCCTCAGATTTCCTTGTAGTACAAACTTACAAGCACGAGTTACGGTAGAGAAGCTTGCGCTGCTGGTCTTTCACTGGTTCCTTCGGGTATGGATAAGGAAAACCGGTTAGGATGAAGATAACGTTCAGAGAAATATTCAGTAAAACAGGCTGGCTTTGGAGAGGAAGCGGTCATGGTTTGTGTGTTCGTTATAGTCCAGATGCTATCCTCCTCAACAGCAGATTAAGTAAGTTCCTACAGGAGTAGTGAGTTACGTCCAATGTTGGGTCTTCGTTGGTTATTTATGATTTTGTGGAAACAATTTTGACGCACGTAAGTTGCATCCTAGGAGGTGTGTACTAAGTTTATTTTATAAAAAGCCAGCTAAATACCAACGATTCATGATTCACCTTTCATACGCAACACATTATGTCACAAATAGCAGATTATTCCGAACAATATAATAATTATTTTTAATATACTCTCGCAAAGTTTTGCGATGAATTGTGTCGGTTTCATTTCGGGGATTGGGCAGGATGCCATCATGCGCGGTAGCCCATTGCCCAGCTTTGCTGATTGCTCTACTTTTACTGTATACAATACATTGGTTTAAAAGTGCTGCACGAGTTTAGTAGAATAACATGGAGTCTACGTTCATACATAGCTAATGTCAGTTCTGCCATAGTTTAGATATAACAACCCTTCGATGTATATGTCAAATTGAGGTCTGTGTATGCGTACACGGATTCAGTGGTGTATGTCGTCTTCCGATTTCTTCGTTGTTGTGTTTTTGTTTGTTTTGGAATTTGCTTTACGTCGCCCCGACACAGATAGGTCTTATGGGGATGATGGGATAAGAAAGGCGTAGGATTGGGAAAGAAGCGGCCGTGGCCTTAATTACGGAACAACCCCAGCATTTTCCTGGTCTGAAAATGGAAAGCCACGGAAAACCATCTTCTGGACTGCCGACAGTGGGGTTCGAACCCACAATCTCCCGGATGCAAGCTCATAGCTGCGCTCTCCTAACTGCACGGCCAACTCGTCCGGTCGTTGTTGTGTGTCGATTACTATAAGTGATAGTGAATCGGCATTGTCTTGCATCACGAAGTGGAGTTATGTTTTACTATTTACTATATTTCATTTTTAGCTTTGTTATTAAATGTTCAAATATTAGGCAGGTTTGAGTAGGCTATATATATGTTTTGATAATACTGTAATGTATGTACAGGCATAGATATGATAGGAGTATATAGCGAGCTGATTCCGAGTCTCTGTGGACGTTTCATTAAAGCTCTATAATCTTGGTGCAGTTCCCGCCCTTTAGTCCTTTTCAGGGCCCGAAGGAGAGTACCAAAACACAGCCTCATTCACGAAGTTGTGACACTTGCACGGAGTGACATTTGCACGGAGATGGAATGTGTTGACACTTGCACGGAAAGCCAAAAATTCCCGGAAATTACTAATCATGGCTATTTCAAACAGTGACACTTGCACGGAGGCCGAAGGAGGGTTGAAAAACCAGAAACAGTGGAGGGGAAGGCCCACTCGGTAAGTGGAATTAATTGCTACAGTTGACACCTGTGTGACAACTAGTGTTCCGTGTTGAACTGGTGATAATTGCTCTGCAGCTATGGAGTTCACTGAGACCGCCTTTGTTGATTTACGACGGACATCAGTATATTGTGGACTATACCAATAAAGATCAAATGACTTATTGGCGGTGCGTATATTTCAAGAAAAGTAAATGTAAAGGAAGAATAACAACGAAAGATAATACAGTTTTAGGCGAGACGAGTCATGTTTGCATTCCGGACGACGCGGCGAATGAAGTGAAAAAAAAAGTGTAGTAAATGCAAAAAAAAAAAAAAAAAAAAAAAAAAAACGTGCAAGGGAAACAGACAGTATGATTTCAACAGTTTACACCGAGGAAGTAGGCCAGCTCTTCAATAGAGGCTATGACCGTGTGACATCGATGCCATCACATAGAAGTGCCAAACAATCATTACATCGTATCCTACGGAAAAGAATGGGACCTACAAAAGACCCGATCGATTCTGGAGGTGTAATAATACAGGAAAGACACATAGCAATGAACGACGGTGGAAAATTCCTACTTGAAGACGCCAACAGGGGGCTTAAAGTCAGGATATTAGTGTTTGCCAGCGAGAAAGGAAAATATGCTTTATCAAATTGCTCTTCCTTCTTTGTCGACGGGACCTTCAAAAGTTAAACCAAGCAGTTTGGGCTGTTACTTAACATCCACGCCGATCTTAGAAGTTCTTGGGAAGAAACCAACACGATACCAGCTGTCTACGCGCTGTTACCAAACAAGAAACGGGAAACCTTATGCTCGTTTCTTCGAAGCAGTTAAAAACAACGAACTAGGATGTAACCCTGTGACACGTATTATGGACTTCGAAATCGCCATCGTTCAATCAGCTAAAACGCTGTTTCCTCAAGCTGAGATTTTTGGTTGCAACTATCATTTTAATCAGTGTCTATGGAGGAAAGTACAAGATTGTGGCCTTGTGACTGCGTACAGGGAAAATGTGGAATTAGACTTCATATTCGAATGTGTTCAGCACTAGCGCTCATTTCCCTAGAAATGATTGATAATGGTTGGCTATGTATTCAGGAGAGCTCGCCTGAAAATCAGAATCTACAGATGTTTTACGACTATGTCGTTGGTCAATGGCTGGATAACGAGCACATGCCAAGGAATATGTGGAACTGTTGTGGAAGGCGGCATCGGACCAATAATGTTTCTGAAGGCTGGAACCAAAGAATAAACACTTTAATTTAGAGAGCGCACCCGAATGTATATTCGCTGATCAAGACTCTTCGAGATGACGCAGAGTACTGCGGTTACCAATTTGTCAGGATAGTTTTCAATATCGATGAGAAGAGAAGGAAGAAATCAGCAGTGAATATCGATGAGAGGATTTCAAAGGTCTTAAAAATACTTGAAGTTGATGGCAAACTAAGATCATTCCTAGTTTGTGTTGCTTACGCTCAGAAACTGCAGTGAAACTACCCTGGAATATTACAGGATTTGTAAATCTTGCAAATATTGTAAATATAGAAATATTCTGAATCATAATTAATAAAAAGGAAACGTGACAACGAAATATCACTGCATAACAATGCGAATATCTTGAATCAGCACTTAAAAAATAAAAAACTTGACGAACTTGCATAAAGTGAAAAAAAAATGTTTGAGGAACGCAAAGAGACTACCTCCCCGTGGTGTTCCCTGGAAACGGCGCTAAGTCAGCTAAATGTCTCTTACAATGTATAAAATTAACCATAAAAACAAACCCCATGGTGCAACAGCCCTTGAAGGGCCTTAGTCTACCAAGAGACCGATGCTCAGCGCGAAGGCCTGCAGATTACGAGGTGAGGTGTGGTCAGCACGACGAATCCTCACGGTAGTTATTCTTGGCTCTCTACACCAGCGCCACTATCTCGCCATCAGATAGATCCTCAATTCTAATCTAATCACCTCGAGCCAGCCCTCAGATTCAGGTAAAAATTCCTGACCTGGCCGGAAATCGAATCCGGGGCTTCCGGGTAAGAGACTGGCACGCTACTCCTACACCATGGGGCCGGCATTTATAAAATTAACGGTTACTTCTAAATTGCATCTAAATTCACTACCGTGATTATCAGAGCTAGGATTTTTGGTGACATGTCATTTTTTAATTGGTTCTAAATAGACATTGCTAACTTGTATAGAAATCCTTATCATAGTTCCCACACAGTAGAAATGCTAATTACCGAGAAAGTGGCCGTGCCGTTAGAGTCGCGCAGCTGTGAGCTTGCATTCGGGAGATAGTAGGTTCGAACCCCACTGTCGGCAGCCCTGAAGATGGTTTTCCGTTGTTTCCCATTTTCACACTAGGCAAATGCTGGGGCTGTGCCTTAATGAAGGCCACGGCGGCTACCTTCCCAATCTCCCACCCTTCCGTCGCCGAAAACCTTCGATGTCTTAGTGCGACTTTAAACAAATAGCCAAAAAATGCTAATTTATTAGGTCATTTTTTTGCCATTTTGTATTATGTCATTTTATAAAGTTGTAAGTCATTATGCGGTCATTTTATGGAATTTATTGTCCGGCTCCATGGCTAAATGGTTAGCGTGCTGGCCTCTGGTCACAGGGGTGCCGGGTTCGATTCCCGGCAGGGTCGGGAAGTTTAACCATAATGGGTTCTGTGTTCGTTCCGCTGGCACGGGGGCTGGGTGTACGACTCGCAGGTCGTCTACGGGAATCAAACCAGAAAGACCTGCACCTGGCGAGCCGAAGACTATTTTATACTTTTTGAGTCATTTTCTTACATGTTGTAGCATTTACGCGTGTGGTATTGGATTTCCAGGAGAGGCCAGTATTTATGTGCATTTCGTCAAAGTACCTATCAAATTAGATTAGGTATCCAAAATTTATGTTAGTATGACCATTCTACTTCTGAAGCATCATGTAGAGTGAAAGCTCCGTGCAAGTGTCACTCCGTGCAAGTGTCACCATCCTACTTCTGACTCATCAAGTAGAGTGAAAGGCTCCGTGCAAATGTCACTCCGTGCAAGTGTCAGTCCGTGCAAGTGTTCCAACCCCCTCATTCACACGCCCTGAAAGAAGTGTACATTAGCATATCTTGCCTTTATTTGAATTCTAGGAGTCATTTTGGTGAACTACGGAACGCAAATTTTTGGACATTTTGATTCTTCCTCTTCTGCTAGAGAAAGTGTAATTAACGATGTGGCAAAAAACAGGATGGAGCTCCGCCATATTGGACGTTAGCCGTCCGTAACCACCTGACTGAAATACATCTAGGAAAGTGTGCAGGAACAGGGGGTCCTGTCTCTTCGCTCACCAGATTACCAGCGGAGACATTTGAAACAAATAGTTTTCACCCAGGAGCTAAAATACCCTGAGTGCCTTCGACAACTCATCGCCGAAACCGCAGATCAATAGTAGTGGCTACGCCCTAAAATATCCATTCAGTCGCATGCCCAGATATACATAAACCGAGCAGGTCACCACCTCGAGCACTTGCTAATGTAACTGAAAACTGTTAATGCAGTTTGATACCCCCACCACCAACATATTCCGATCCTGATAACATGACGGTCCTTCGTAGGACATCATACACTTCCATTAACTGCAAATGTGCATGAAAGGGGATTTTTCACGTACATTAAATGAAGATAAATTAGATATAATTATAAAATCAAAGAGCATCCCTGTCCTGCACTCGAACATATCACATCTGAGACTGGCGCACCGCAGCGTCCAGCTTGTTCTTACCATCTACTCTCTACTGCACCACGGCACAGTGCGTAAGGATTACAGCTTATGTGATAGTTCTAACACGGGTGCATCC
Source organism: Anabrus simplex (assembly GCF_040414725.1). Taxonomy (NCBI): domain Eukaryota; kingdom Metazoa; phylum Arthropoda; class Insecta; order Orthoptera; family Tettigoniidae; genus Anabrus; species Anabrus simplex. The sequence goes on from NC_090268.1 coordinate 316,562,441, forward strand.
ACTTCGTGCTTCACAGATGTAACATTTACATATCAGGTCATTTAGAGAGAGCACTCGTTGTTTCTATTATTTCATAATATTACGGAATAACAGTTTCCTGTTTTGTGTACGCCGTAAATACAAATACATCCGTTTTATTGTATTTATTATGCGTTGCGGAAGGACGTGTGTTTTTAGGACGTTTATAAAACTACGGTTAGCATAAAACAATATTGGTAGGGGCAGCTGATTCAATAATAAATAATGCTATTTGCTTTACGTCCCACTAACTACTTTTTCGGTCTTCGGAGACGCCGAGGTGCCTGAATTTAGTCCCGCGGGAGTTCATTTACGTGCCAGTAAATCTACCGACACGAGGCTGACGTATTTGAGCACCTTCAAATACCACCGGACTGAGCCAGGATCGAACCTACCAAGTTGGGGCCAGAAGGCCAGCGCCTCAACCGTCTGAGCCACTCAGCCCGGCACAGCTGATTCAGCTCGTGTTCAGCTTTTATCTCTTTTTTTTGCTAGTAGCTTTACGTTGCATCGACACAGTTAGGTTTTATGGCGACGGTGGGATAGGAAAGGGCTAGGAGTTGGAAGGAAGCAACCTTGGCTTAATTAACGTATAGTCCGAGCATTTGCCTGGTGTGAAAATGGGAAACCACAAAAAACCATCTTCAGAGCTGCCGACATTGGGATTCGAACCCACTATCTCCCGCATGCAAGCTTACAGCTGCGCGCCCCTAACTGCACGGCGAACTCACCCAGTAAACTTTTATCTAATATACCGTATATAGAGATATAGATATCATTGCATAAGTCCACATTTATTTTTTCTTTTCCTTATTATATGTTGATTTCCGTTTTGTTCGGCACTTTTGTTTAATGGTCAGCATAACTGCTTTCAGTTCGGAGGACCTCGGGTTCGATTCCTAGACCGACCGCTGATTTAAGCAGCGGCTGATTAATACTGTGGCTTTGACATCTTCATTTGCATACAGAACATCACTCTATTAACTACTAAGACTAGAGTAACAAGTGATAATGAAGATATTCCTCCGTGTATATCTGTTCTTAATCCGCATGCATACACTGAAAATGTTGGCCACGCAGTTTGGGACACATAGCTTGGAGCTTGCATTCGGGAGATGGTGGATTCAAACCCCACTGTCGGAAGCCCTGAGGATGGGTGTCCGTGGTTTCCTAATTTCTGTAACGGTTCAAATCCCGTTACAAGATGATATCTGTATTTTTATTATTTTATCTGTATTTTTATTATTATTATTATTATTATTATTATTATTATTATTATTATGTCCGTATTATTATTATTTTATCCGTGAGATTACTATTATTTTGTTATAATTATTATTCAATTCCATTATGCATTGCTTGTCGCTTGCGTATTTGTAATTGAGTGTATGCATATATACGTATATATAGATTAACATTAAATACCTGTACAGTGAGAGTTTCGATATATCAGATGTGGATGTGACGTTGTTATATTTTGCACTACTGGCGATTCTGCCAAATCATTGCTACGTCATGGCTACGTCATCGTGAGCTTTTAGCAATTCGCTCAGAGACTCAGCCGCCCCAGGGGATTTCACCATTACATGCAACGGTTTGAGGCGTTGTGGGAGTATGTCATTGTTATTTCTGGAGATTACGTAGCTGTGTCAACCAACGTCTATAAAAGGTGGATGCATATTGTAGCGTCAGTCATTAGTTAAACGGAAGCTGAACAGTGAAGAAGTCTACGAGATGAAGAGGCCTCAGTCGGTCAGTCAACGAATGTGAACGAGAGATGGAGAAGACTCAGTGAGCCATTGGTTATTGGTCATTGAGAGAGTGAGGACAAAGTTGGTCGCTCGCTTGGTTGAAGAAGTCAGATGATATGGAGAAGAAGCAGTCACAAGGATGTATCACCAAGTTAGGCGTGACACATCTACAGTAAACACCAGATCAAAGGAATACGTCGTAATTACACTCAAAGTGTTGAAGGTACAGTCAAGTGAATCAGTGAGGGAAATATTTCGTATAAATTGTTAAATGTCCGGTCAAGAAGAGTTCAAATTCATGCCTAGTTTCTTTCAGTTGCAATGTCATAATTTCATATTCTCATCTGTTTTATCGCAACAAGACTCACTATTTTTTATATATTATTTAAAGAATATATTTTGTTCTATCAAACGAATTCATAGTTTTATTTCAATGACAGTAAAATATCTTAACCTCTAAATTAATGGGGAAACCGAACGCCAATCTCCTTTTCCCAGAACTTGTATGGTATGTTGTCAAAAGTAAGCTTATTACCCCACACCCTAGAGATAGTCAAGAGTCTCATTCTATTATTGCTGCACTGAGTGGCAGCTGGCGCCCTTCAAATAACGTATGTGTAAGTAAGCAAGTAACAAGTAAGTGTGAGTACAGGTTCCGACGAGTGTGTATTTTATTTAATGAATATTAATTTTCAGATTTTCCATTTTAAATGCAGATATTTCATATTTTTCAAGTTAAATTCAGATTTAAATGTTTGTAAATTCAGTCAAAGGAGTTAGGAACATATTACATTTCACACCAGGTAAATCATTGGACTGTACTATAATTAAGGCTACTGTCACTTCTTTCCCCATACTAGCCCTTTTGTATTCCATTGTCGCCGTAAGAAATGTCTGTATCGGTGCGACGTAAAACAAATAAAAAGAAAAAAATCCGCATGTAGTGCTGATTCCCGCTATGTGAGAAAAGCGCAGAAAATAAGTATTCTGTTCCTTTTATGCACTGGCTTACGTTTCAATATTATGTTTTCCCTGACATGTTCGGCTCTCTGACTGAATGGTCACCGTAGTGGTCTTCGGTTCATAGGGCCCCGGGTTCGATTCCCGATCAGGCTGGTAATTTTAACAACATTCGGTTAATCTCTCTAGCTCGGGTGGAGGGGGGGGGAGTTGTTGCTTTTAATCGTCTTCATACACATCTTTACACTACGGATCACCACAAAAGCACGTGATATTGAACACCCCTCCACATGGGTTTGGCGTCAGGAAGGAAATAAATGTGCTTGCATTACCGTGTATTGTTTCGTTTTTACGATTATGCTTCGTGTACCTTTTCATTGTTGTGCATCGCTTTTCTATTGGATTATGTAGGCCTAACTTTCGAGTTATTGTTAAGCATACCAATTGTTATCTTTCAACTTTGTAATTCAATATTAATCTTTCTTTCAATAAGCACCTTGTAATGTACATGGTTTTGATGAGTAAGCGAGACCCAGGAGCCATAATAATAATAATAATAATAATTATTATTATTATTATTATTATTATTATTATTATTATTATTATTATTATTATTATTATTATTCCTTTCTTTCTTCCTTAATCCGTTTACCCTCCAGAGTTAGTTATTCCCTCGGACTCTGCGGGGGATCCCACCTCTACCGCCTCGAGGGCAGTGTCCTGGAAAGTGAGACTTTGGGACGGGGGATACAATTGAGGAGAATGACCAGTACCTCGCCCAGGCGGCTTCATGTACTATGCTGAACAGGAACCTTGTGGGGGCATGGAAAGATCGGAAGGGATAGATAAGGAAGAGGGAAGGAAGCGTCCATGGCCTTTAGTTAGGTACCATCCCGGCATTTGCCTGGAGGAGAAGTGGGAAACCACGAGAAACCACTTCGAGGATGGCTGATGTGGGAATCGAACCGCTCTCTACTCAGTTGATCTCTTGAGGTGGAGTGGACCCCGTTCCAGCTCTCGTACCACTTTTCAAATTTCGTGGCAGAGCAGGGAATCGAACCCGGGCCTCCGGTGTGGCAGCTAATCACACTAATCACTACACCACAGCATCCGGCTTTTTTATTATTATTATTATTATTATTATTATTATTATTATTATTATTATTATTATTATTATTATTATTATTATTTCCGGCTCCATGGCTAAATGGTTAGCTTGCTGGCCTTTGGTCCAAGGGGTCCCAGGTTCGTTTCCCGGCTGGGTCGGGTATGTTAACCTTAATTGGCTTATTCCTGTGGTTCGGGGGCTGGGTGTGTGTACCGTCTTCAGAATCAGAACTCACCACAGGTAGGGCTCCATCATCGCAGACGCGCGGGTATATCAGGCGTCAGCTCGAAAGACCAGCACCAGGCCTCTCCATAGGCCACATGCCTTTAAAATTATTATTATTATTATTATTATTATTATTATTATTATTATTATTATTATTATTATTAGTCCGAATGCTTGGCTGAATGTTCATCCTTGAGGCCTTCGGTTCAGAGGGTCCCGGGTTCGATTCCCGGCTGTCTCCGGGACTGGGTGTTTGTGTTTGTCCAAACACTCTCCTCTTCATATTCACACACGCAATAGTCATTACATCTCTCCACATAGGGTTAGCGTCAGGAAGGGCATCCCGCTGTAAATCTGGGCCAAATCCACTTGTGCGACACATTTCGCACCCGCGATCCCAAAAATGTGGGAAGAACGGTATAAAAAGAAGATTATTATTATTATTATTATTATTATTATTATTATTATTATTATTATTATTATTATTATTATTATTATTATTGTTATCATTCCTTAAAAGCTACAGCCGTATCCTTCACACCTCCTCCCCAGTAAATAATGAAACGATACCAAAATTTACAGCGCAGAGTATTTACCTGCAGTAAACACACAAATTTGTTCATCACAGTATTCCAAGCTATTAAAATGAAACAAATGGGTGGGGCTGCCTTGCGTGTAACAGCACAACGATCATATTATGACGATGTAATTAGTCACTGTTGGTTGTACTCGTGGTTTCCATTTGAAGTACTCGACTCACTTTCACCGCTATTGAACAGTTGTGTAACAGGATGTTCCTCCTTGTTAAAAGAGGATCCAAGCCACTATGACTCATGGGCCATCGATAGAGCGGATGTCACCACTCCCAGTACACGAAAAAGTTTCTTTAGATCTGGTCAACAATATCTGATGATGATAATGTGTCAGCGGACCTGAATCATCAAAAAAATATTCATGATACCTACAAATGTGTCATCTGGATAGATCTCTGATTTACAATGTAAGTTACGACTCGGCTTTATATGACAATGCAGGACGGTACTGTCCCGAACTGAAATGAATATACGGAGTGTCCAAGGAGGAATGGTCAATATTTAGGGATATGACAGGAACGATCATTTGAATCAAAAATCTTCATATGGACATATGACCTATTCCGAATGGTTTCCGCTATAGAAATTTAATGTAATTTTTTTTTTTGGGGGGGGGGGGGGCTAGCGGTGCTCACGTACGTGTCGTAATTGTTTTTCATATAATATTTTTTTTTTAAAGCTCTCGAATGCTACCGACCTCAGGTGGTATCGAACAGGCTACATTTGAAATAAGAAGACAACGATTAACCACCTGCACCACTGAGGTCAGCGACATGTTTAAACAGGTCACATTTATCATCTTCATTGGACATGTTAAGAATCTCTAGTGCATTACTAAATTCGTGGGAAGTTTTTCAAAATAAACTACCATAAAGTTAACTCCTCGTCGAATATAATTATGTAATTATAGCGAATCACGGTAAGTATTGACAAGTGGAGTCGTAATATGTGAGTTGGGACTAAACAAAGAAGACGTTCTCGGAGACAATGCCTTGTCTGAAGAAGTATACACCTTACGAACACTTATCACACTATCTTCGCTAACGTGATGACAAAATAATGAAGGGGTATTACACGTAATTCAATAACCATAAACAATGACGTTAAGCTTTCTTAATGGAAGATAACTGCTAATATTTTCTCTAATCCGTACACATATTTTCAATTGTAGTGTTGATTATTTTTTGAGAGAAGATGTAGAACTCCTTGAAGTGTGCTATCCTAGCAACGCGGACTCCATCACCAGACGCTGCTCTACAGCTCCATCTGGGGCCAGTAGAACAGTGTTGGCTTCCAGATTCGAATATCACGGGTAGGTAGTTGGACTTTTGAAGTACGGTACGAAAAAGGTCCATTCGGCACTCGGTATGGTGCGATGTCAGCATGTAAAAGATTCGGAGTTCCATTTCATTATATTATCCGTTTAACTACAGGGTTGGTTTTTCCTCCGGACTCAGTGAGGGATCCCACCTCTTCCGCCTCAAGGGCAGTGTTCTGAAGCATGAGCTTTGGGTCGGGAGGATACAACTGGGGAGGAGGACCAGTACCTCGCCCAGGCTGTCTCACCTGCTGTGCAGAAAAGTGGCCTTGTGTGGGGATGGGAATATTGGAAGGGATAGACAAGGAAGAGGGACGGAAGCGGCCGTGATCTTAAGTAAGGTACCATACCGGCATTCGCCTGGGGGAGAAGTGGGAAACCACGGAAAACCACTTCGAGAATGGCTGAGGTGAGAATCGCACACTGTCTACTCAGTTGACCTCCCGAGGCTGAGTGGACGCCGTTCCAGCCCTCTTACCACAGTTGAAATTTAGTGGCAGAACCGGGAATCGGGGGTGGCAACTAATCACACTAAACACTATACCACACAGGCTGACTTTTCTCTCCATTAAAGGTATTAATAGTGTTTTCTCGTTTTCTTTTAAATAAAAATGTCCATAATTCTGGAGACTCGGTACGATAATTTTGTAATCCGAGTTTGGCCAACCTGAGGGTCTAAATGGCATCACATCAAAATGCCTGTAATGCGGTAGCTGAGGTTATGTTATTATTATTATTATTATTATTATTATTATTATTATTATTATTATTATTATTATTATTATTATTATTATTATCCTTTACCCCTGGCCTTCCATACATACTATTAAGGTTTATGAAAAATAAATAAATAAGTAATAAATAACGAATGAATGCTATTTACCTCAATTATTCTACTCTTACCATCTTTCTTTCTGCAACAGTTGTTGCCCTAGAAATTAAACACACCCAGTCACCATCCAAGACCACGAGAATATCAGACAATTTCTACACAAAAATAATAGAACACGGGGATTTTAACTGCAGATGTTTCAAACCCGTAGCATGAGAATTGAGGGCATCTTCAAGATATAGGAGCTGAAAAATGGAATTCGAGTAATGTCATTATTGTGCAGAGGGAACGATGTGATATTCCGGCCCGTTATTCTCAACCTGAGACTCTCAAGTGCAGTTCTCCGGAGGTTAAGGCACCCTCCCGCCCACAACACACACAGTCGAACATTTTATGTTCTCTAAGAAGTTCATTGGATGTTCCCCTTATCGTGTAAGCAGTTTCAGTCGAGGGACAAAAAGCTCTTGGCAGGGTTGGAAAATACCCATGAAGGCTTAGGGAAGGATATACAATAGAATATAAACTTACTCGATTTGTCTTGTCCAAAAGTTAAATCCGTTACGGGCTATTAAAATGCGCCTCAGCTGCAGGCTCTGTTTCGCTTGCTAATGTCCTCGTTGGAGGAAACGAAGAGCACACTGCATTTCCAAGTTAACTTGTCTGGTAAACACAGTCAAGCTGCTCTCGAGGTAAGTCTTGGAAGCTGCATCACTACAAATGCCAGATTCTAGTGGTGGCGATAAGGGCCCCGCAGACCCCGCGGGGCGGGGGAATTGGTTTGAGAGGGGCTCATGACTGTTTCTTAATTCAGTAACTGAAGAGTAAATTTACATGTTGATAAAACTACAACACACAACATAGTATTGCTTGTATTACAGGGGGTTATTCCAAACTTAGGCCGTCGTAGTGCAGAGCTAATTTCAAGAATAGGAGTGAAAATGAAAATCCACAGCCTGTTTCCAGTTATTTGACCGGGTCAGGAATGGAATGAATGAAGCCCCCTTCTGGTGGCGAGGATGGGATTTTATTTTTATTTTTTATTTTTTTCTATTTGCTTTACGTCGCACCGACACAGATAGGTCTTACGGCGACGATGGGACAGGGAAGGGCTAGGAGTGGGAAGGAAGCGGGCGTGGCCTTAATTAAGGTACAACTCCAGCATTTGCCTGGTGTGAAAACCATCTTCAGGGCTGCCGACAGTGGGGTTCGAACCTACTATCTCCCGAATACTGGATACTGGCCGCACTTAAGCGACTGCAGCTATCGAGCTCGGTAGGATGGGAATTGTGCCGGCTGCCGAGGCCTGTCGCACTCCTCTGGGGCAATGATTAATGAATGATTAATGAAATTAAATGACATTGCAGAGTCTTGCTGTAATGAAAGATGACAGAGAAAACCGGAGTACCCGGAGAAAAACCTGTTTCGCCTCCGCTTTGTCCAGCAAAAATCTCACGTGAAGCGACCGGGGTTTGAACCATGAAACCCAGCGGTGATAGGCCGGCATGCTGCCGTCTGAGCCACGGAGGCTGTCAACAGTAGGAGTACGGTAGTTATTTCTGAAGGAATGTGGGTTCCCCAACCTGTTCCAATATTAACCATCCCTTGCTGCCACTCACAACAATCAACAAGAATTTTGAAGTAATTAGCCAGTTCTGAGAAACCAGTAGTCAGCGAAGATACGATAACAAAGACACCCTCCTTATCTAAACCCTAAGTACTGAAGTTTCTAACCCTTGCAGTCAGTGTAGCTAAGTAGGCTTAGGATGGACAATTCAGTTGTAAATTATTTTGTCCTAGGAACGAGACTATTTCTTAATAGTGTGACGGTCAGCGTGTTTTGGTTAGTATAATTGGAATATGCATTTCTTGTGTGTTCGTACCGTAGAAGTGTACTAATTTAATTCCTTCGAATTTGAAAACTAAATTATTATTATTATTATTATTATTATTATTATTATTATTATTATTATTATTATTATTATTAATATTACTATTATTATTGTCCAGCTTCATGAGTAAATGGTTAACGTGCTGGCCTTTGGTCACAAGGGACCCGGGTTCGATTCCCGGCAGGGTCGGGAATTTTAACCGTAATTGGTTAATTCCGCTGGCTCGGGGGCTGGGTGTATGTGTCGTCTTCATCATCATTTCGGCCTCATCACGACGCGCAGGTCGCCTACGGGAGTCAAATCGAAGGACCTGCATCTGGCGAGCTGAACTCGTCCTCGGACACTCCCGGCAATAAAAGCCATGCACCATTCCATTTCATTATTATTATTATTATTATTATTATTATTATTATTATTATTATTATTATTATTATTATTATTATTGCGTCGTTGTTGTTCATTGTAATGATATACAACCCTGCACTAGGAAATAAACTTTCAACTTTCCTTATCAGAAAACGAGGGGCCCCTTTTCGAATATTGCGTTGGGGGGGGGGCGAGCTTCTTAGCGCCGCTACTGCCAGATTCAATCAATCAATTAATACTGATCTGCATTTAGGGCAGTCGCCCAGGTGGAAGATTCCCTATCTATTGTTTTCCTAGCCTTCTCCTAAACGATTTCAAAGAAATTGGAAATTTATTGAACATCTCCCTTGGTAATTTATTCCAATCCCTAACTCCCCTTCCTATAAATGAATATTTGCCCCAGTTTGTCCTTTTGAATTCCAATTCTACTCTTCAGTGATAGAATTTTATCACCTGCGTTGTTTCCCCCACGTTCATGCATGCCACAGAATACGAAACATGCAGAAAGTAATGAAGAGGGCGGCTCTCTTGATCAGTAGTAAGCCAAACTGCGCAGGCCGCCATGTTGAAACTGAGTTAACGCGAGGCAGATCTCTAGACATTTTGGTCGAGTTGGTGGCAGTGCGAGGAAAGAAATTGGGGCTCAGAAGCTAAACAGTGCCAGGATTCAAGCGTACATTACCTAACAAAAGTTTAAAACCACCAGCGAAAATCAGTTAATGAACTCCTGGTCATACATGTATGGTGCGATTAGTCTGAAAAATATTTTGTGGCTTATTCTAGTTAATATACACATTATGAAAAACAACTGTTGAAATATCGAATTAAGTTTACGATTGATAGTATTTCAAACATTTTTTCTTTTTTTGCTAGGGGCTTTACGTCGCACCGACACAGATAGGTCTTATGGCGACGATGGGATAGGAAAGGCCTAGGAGTTGGAAGGAAGCGGCTGTGGCCTTAATTAAGGTACAGCCCCAGCATTTGCCTGGTGTGAAAATGGGAAACCACGGAAAACCATTTTCAGGGCTGCCGATAGTGGGATTCGAACCTACTATCTCCCGGATGCAAGCTCACAGCCGCGCGCCTCTACACGCACGGCCAACTCGCCCGGTTTTCAAACATTTTGAGAACCTATAAAAATACTGCAGTTTTGGGTGTAAAGACCATTCTTTTCACTAAACTACAGAAGGTATATGTCCACTTAATTATTTTCTAAATAACTATTCAATATAGTGTTTATTGGCATATTAAGCAGGTCATCATGATCTTTCACTAGAGGCTACGCCTTGTCGCAGCAACCATTCGCATTCACATTCCCTCACAGGAACTGTAATTGATTTGCATCATACGGTTTTGATGTACGGACATTTTGGTCGCTCTTTTCCCTTTAAACCAAGAACTTTCCCTTCCTTGACGTGCAGGTAATGGAAGTCAATGTGTATCGGTGGAACCGAGCCCTGTGGCCGCGCTTGTTAATACACTATGGAGGCAAACTCTGCATTCAGGAGAGGAGAGGTTTCGAAGTTCACCGTCGGCTCTCCTGAGAATGGTTTTCTGTGGTTTCTCTATTCATAGGCCACAGCCGATTCCGTCTACATCCTTACCCTATTTCATTCACCATCACCTCGTCAGCTGTGGTTGGGGTCAAGACGATCTTCGGGCAATTCAAACTTCTTCTTCTTCTTCTTCTTCTTCTTCTTCTTCTTCTGTTTACCCTGCAGGGTCGTTTTTTCCCTCGGACTCAGCGAGGGATCCCACCTCTACCGCCTCAAGGGCAGCGTCCTGGAGCTTCAGACTATGGGTCGGGGGATACAACTAAGGAGGATGTCCAGTACCTCGCCCAGGCAGCCTCACCTGCTATGTTGAACAGGGGTGTTGATGGGTGATGGGAAGATTGGAAGGGATAGACAAGGAAGAGGGAAGGAAGTGGACGTGGCCTTACGTTAGGTACCATCGCGGCATTTGCCTGGAGGAGAAGTGGAAAACCATGGAAAACCACTTCCAGGATGGCTGAAGTGGGAATCTAACCCACCTTTACTCAATTTACCTCCCGAGGCTGAGTGGACCCCGTTCCAGCCCTCGTACCACTTTTTGAATTTTGTGGCAGAGCTGGGATTCGAATCCGGGCCTCCGGGCGTGGCAGCTAATCACACTAACCAACACACCACAGACGCGGGCTCGGGCCGTTAAAACATGGCGTATAATTGCATCTCACCTCATCCCCAACCCCATATTCGGAAGTGCAAATAAGGGGTAGACATTCATAGATTTCATTGATTAGTGTAGTCGGCTTGACATTGTCCTGTTTCCATGATAGTGGATTCGACCCAACTGAAGTCGCTGGCATTTGAAGGTGTTTAAATAAGGCGACTCCAGCACGTTATAGAACTCCTGTGAGAAAAAAAACCCCGCAGATCTTGGGGCACTTAAAATACATGAGAACTGAAGGGTCGTTAGGAACAAATCTCTTTCTGTTTCCTAGCTTTAAACCCGGAATTTAACGTGCGTGCACGCCATTCTCCAGCTCTTCCGTTCAAGGGCATCATTAGGGGCGACGCCTTGATACGATCAAACCACTTTTTTTTTCTATTTGCTTTACGTCGCACCAACACAGATAGGTCTTGTGGCGACGATAGGAGAGGAAAGGCATAGAAAGAGGAAGGAAGCGGCCGTGGCCTTAATTAGGGTACAGCCCCGTCATTTGCCTGGTGTGAAAATGGGAAACCACGGAAGACCGTCTTCAGGGCTGCCAACAGTGGGGCTCGAGCCCACCATCTCCCGATTACTGGATACTGGCCGCACTTAAGCGACTGCAGCAATCGAGCTCGGTACCACAATTTTTTGGGACAACCACGGGGAATATTTCCTCCAGAGATGTATCGGAGTGTCAGTCGTCCTTGCCATCAAATTTTCGCTATATAGCCATACTAGCTAAGGAGTGCTTCTTGTATTTTAATGTGCGGTAGAATACGTTCCTTCGGAGGACCGACTTGGTCAAAAGCGACACATCAAGAGCGCTAACTCTCTCCCCAGTTCCTGGCGATCCGGGACGAGGAGATGGGAGTATTCTATTCTATTCTATTCTATTCTATTCTATTCTATTCTATTCTATTCTATTCTATTCTATTCTATTCTATTCTATTCTATTTCCCGTTGGAAAGTGTGTCCAGCCGCAGTCATAGTTAACATAAGTCATTGTTAAAAGTGAAAATGGTGGTGGTGGTGATGATTATTGTTTTAAGAGGAAGAACACCTGGGCAACCATCCTTTATTAACACTAATCATAGGGAGGGGTCCGACACTTCAAAAAAGGAGATATCGGCCAAAGAAAGACAATCGCCACTAAGGGCGTGGCAATGAAAGACTCCCTAGCCGTCGGAACCTAATAGCGTAGGGATCCGCCAAAGGGGGTCACACTGTGTAGATGAAAGTGATGAGCCTGGCACAAGTAAGTGGAAGCAATGCCGTGACTCAGCTAAGGGCCCCGTGCTCGCCAATCACACTCTCAAGTTAACAGCCCGTGGGCCCCTTTCAGTCGCCTCTTACGACAGGTAGGGGATACCATGGGTTGTTACTCTACCACCCCCACCCCCAGGGGGTTTAAGAGTGTAAAATAAGACTATTTATTAGATTATAAATCATTTCTTTCATCTACCAATGCATTTCAAACACTGTTGGTGCAAAGAATTGTTTTCTATTAACAAACCACAGTAGTCATTATTACCAACACGTTTAAATACACTGACTGACAGAGCAAATGCAACACCAAGAAGGAGTGGTCAGAACTTTATGCCAATTGCAGGGTAGACTGACGTCACTGAGGTATGCTCATGATGTGAAATGCGCCGCTGTGCTGCGCACGTAGCGAGCGATAAATGGGACACGGCGTTGGCGAATGGCCCACTTCGTACCGTGATTTCTCAGCCGACAGTCATTGTAGAACGTGTTGTCGTGTGCCACAGGACAAGTGTATAGCTAAGAATGCCAGGCCGCCGTCAACGGAGGCATTTCCAGCAGACAGACGACTTTACGAGGGGTATGGTGATCGGGCTGAGAAGGGCAGGTTGGTCGCTTCGTCAAATCGCAGCCGATACCCATAGGGATGTGTCCACGGTGCAGCGCCTGTGGCGAAGATGGTTGGCGCAGGGACATGTGGCACGTGCGACGGGTCCAGGCGCAGCCCGAGTGACGTCAGCAGGCGAGGATCGGCGCATCCGCCGCCAAGCGGTGGCAGCCCCGCACGCCACGTCAACCGCCATTCTTCAGCATGTGCAAGACACCCTGGCAGTTCCAATATCGACCAGAACAATTTCCCGTCGATTGGTTGAAGGAGGCCTGCACTCCCGGCGTCCGCTCAGAAGACTACCATTGACTCCACAGCATAGACGTGCACGCCTGGCATGGTGCCGGGCTAGAGCGACTTGGATGAGGGAATGGCGGAACGTCGTGTTCTCCGATGAGTCACGCTTCTGTTCTGTCAGTGATAGTCACCGCAGACGAGAGTGGCGTCGGCGTGGAGAAAGCTCAAATCCGGCAGTAACTGTGGAGCGCCCTACCGCTAGACAACGCGGCATCATGGTTTGGGGCGCTATTGCGTATGATTCCACGTCACCTCTAGTGCGTATTCAAGGCACGTTAAATGCCCACCGCTACGTGCAGCATGTGCTGCGGCCGGTGGCACTCCCGTACCTTCAGGGGCTGCCCAATGCTCTGTTTCAGCAGGATAATGCCCGCCCACACACTGCTCGCATCTCCCAACAGGCTCTACGAGGTGTACAGATGCTTCCGTGGCCAGCGTACTCTCCGGATCTCTCACCAATCGAACACGTGTGGGATCTCATTTGACGCCGTTTGCAAACTCTGCCCCAGCCTCGTACGGACGACCAACTGTGGCAAATGGTTGACAGAGAATGGAGAACCCTCCCTCGGGACACCATCCGCACTCTTATTGACTCTGTACCTCGACGTGTTTCTGCGTGCATCGCCGCTCGCGGTGGTCCTACATCCTACTGAGTCGATGCCGTGCGCATTGTGTAACCTGCATATCGGTTTGAAATAAACATCAATTATTCGTCCGTGCCGTCTCTGTTTTTTTCCCCAACTTTCATCCCTTTCGAACCACTCCTTCTTGGTGTTGCATTTGCTCTGTCTGTAAGTGTAGTTATAAATTAATAACGCCCAAGCTAAATCCCTTTGTAGTTGAGACTGGAGAAAAGTGAAAGCTCCACTCAAAACGAGAAAGTGAAGTCGAATGATAAAATAATATACATCCTATTTTTTATTTACATGTTTGTGTAGTTTTATTGAAGAATACGCATGATGTTTTCATGAAAATTGTTTTAAAAAGTTATTCATTTCTCCATGAATATAATCCAATCAGGCAATTCATTCATTCATTCATTCATATAGACATTCAGTGAATTCATAATGTCCATTGAAAGCTAAGGATAACACCGTTCAGACTCGTGACACAAATAAATATATGCATTAACACAAATGAGGTCAATATGGGTTAGATACATGTTGTCCTAGCTAGACTGTATCGTCGCTGGAACGGTAAAAGGTTGTATCCCACAATACTCTTCCTATCCATTATTCTCCTTAAGACTGGCCACGCCTCCCAGCCACATATGGATACGCAGTCCATCAGAACAATGTCCGTTGTGTTCGTTTTCCTATGTCGACGATTAAACGAAAATGAACCTTACATGCATTGTACACTAGGAGTGCGTAAATACGTTATGCAAACGTGCATTCCTACAGTACGGTACTGTAAGGTTCATTTTCCTTTACATATGGGCATAGGAAAATGAACACAACAAAATTTGTTCTGATGGACTGCATATCCATACGTGGCTGGGAGGCGTGGCCAGTCTTAAGGAGAATAATTGATAGGAAGAGCTTTGTGGAATACAACCTTTTACCCTTCCAGCGACGATATAACGATGTTAGGACAAAAATAAAAATCTTGGAAATTACAATTTAGAGATCGGGTGTCATTTGTGAGTAGGCGTAATTGAAATAGTTAAGGTAGTAATAGATAAATGAATTGTAACAAAATCATGCATGTATCAAAATAATTTGGATTGCAATAAATGATTCCTCTCTCCCCAGTTCCTGGCGATCCGGAACGCGGGGATGGGAGTATTCTATTCTATTCTATTCTATTCTATTCTGTTCTATTCTATTCTATTCTATTCTATTCTATTTCTCGTTGGAAAGTGAAATGATCATAAATATCTTTTTCAATAAAATATGTGACGCGATGTTACCTAGCAACTGTGCAGGCCATGATGTGAAGTATTGATGGACGGCCATGACAGATCCATGGCCTGTGCAGCTCTCAAGGTAGTGTTGCCAAGTAACATCACGTCACACAACTTGTTACATGACACTATTTCGTTAAACAAATGTTCGGATGACCCCAGCTTTAAAACACATTTATGTCAAAATTCTTCTTATTATCCTTCTTCTTTTGGCCTTTTCCCAATTACTTGGAGTAGGCATTTTATATGGTTTTAGCCCAATTTTATGGAGGAACGCCTTTTCTGACGCCAACCCTATGTGGAGGGAAATATTCATTTTTGCATGTTGCAGTGGTGGTTTGTAGTGTGATGTGTTGTGTGTAGATGAAGAATAATACCCAGTCCCCGAGAGTGACGAATTACCAACACGCAATTAAAATCGTGACACTGCCTGGAATCGAAACCGGGGCCATCTGAACCAAAGCTATGGAGCAGGACAGATGCTAATCTCATTTTCTCTCTGATGTTCGTTCTTGCGGTCAAGTTTCGTAAGACCCAGCCGCCAACACAGCATTTTAATCTACAGTACATGTAGGTTTTTTTTTCGTTAAAACAAATTGTATTGTTAGATTATGATGATGATGATGCTTATTACTTATTTAAGAGGCTTCAAATGTAGGTCATCGGTCCTATCATTAAATTCTCATTGACTTGCGATCTCCCTTCACAATATTTTCAACCTTCCAGCATTGCGTGGCTTTGTATAAAGCAATAAAACACGCGTTTAATTTATGTCCTGAAAAAAGTCTGAATATTCCGTTCTGTATTGATTTACGAGGGTACATGCTCATCGCCCGTTAGCGTGGTGGTTGTGATATCAGCTGCTTCCGTGTCCTCGAAGTAATGAACTCATTTAGAGTTGAAAATACCTTTAATAACTGTTGCTTTAAGCTCCACAGTTTATGCCCGTTGTTGTTAAGTGGAATTTAGTCTTTCCATTTACTCTGTGGCTCATAAACGGGTAACCCTAAGTTTCAGCTACATTTGAACTGCTAAAAACGAATGAATAAATAACATACATCTTAATTATAGACTGTTATGCCCTTCAGCGTTCAGTCTGCAAGCCTCTGTGAATTTACTAATCACCGCCACAATCCTCTGTTTGTACCTAGTCCTCTGGCCTCATTTAGTTCTATACCTCTTATCTTTAAATCGTTGGAAACTAAGACTAACCATCGTCGTCTTGGTCTCCCTTCACCTCTCTTACCCTCCATAACAGAATCCATTATTTTCCTAGGTAACCTATCCTCCTCCAGTCGCTTCACATGACCCCACCACCGAAGCCGGCTTATGCGTACAGCTTCATCCATCAAGTTCATTCCTAACTTAGCCTGTATCTCCTCATTTCGAGTACCCTCCTGCCATTGTTCTCACCCGTTTGTACCAGCAATCATTCTCGCTACTTTCATGTCTGTTACTTCTAGCCTATGAATAAGATGTCCTGAGTCCACGCAGATTTCACTCCCATTAAGCAAAGTTGGTCTGAAAACAGACCGATGTAAAGATAGTTTAGTCCGCGAGCTGACTTCCTTCTTACAGAATACAGCTGATCGCAACTTCGAACTCAATGCATTACGTTTACTGCTTCTTGAAACAATCTCACTTACTATACTACCATCTTGGGAGAACACACATCCTAAATACTTGAAATGATCTACCTATTCCAGCTTTGTATTCCCAAACTGACCTACTAACATCAATTTAGCCTTAGAAAGGCTAATTTTCACACCATACTTATTGCACCTATTTTCAAGTGCTTCCGGCACAATCTGCCATTAAAACCAGGTCATCAGCATAGGCCCGACTGCTTACTACATTTTCACCTAACTGAATCCCTCTCTGCCACTTAATACCTTTCAGCAGATGATCCATGTAAACAATGAACAATAAAGGTGAAAGATTACAGCCTTGTCTAACCCCTGTAAGTAGCTTGAACCAAGAACTCATTTTACTGTCAATTCTCACTGCAGCCCAATTGTCAAGATAAATACCTTTAATTGATTTTAATAATCTACACTTAATCCCACAGTCCCCCAGTAGGTGAACATCTCTTTCCCTCGGTACTCTGTCATATGCCTTCTCTAGATCTACGAAACGTAAACGTAACTGTCTAACGTTTTTCAATTGCCTGCCTAAATAAATAAATAAATAAATAAATAAATAAATAAATAAATAAATAAATAAATAAATAAATAAATAAATAAATAAAAAATAAATCACTATATCTGATCTGTCCAGGATATATCAGGAGGATTGCACATATGTCAACTGGCACTAGTTTTGACTATTTCTACTGAATAGGTCTTATAAACATGTGTCCAATTTGCAGTGTGTGTGTAGGGGAGGAGGGCGAAATCTTTGTATGGTACGGTTTGCGTAAAAATAACCTTATAAACATGATTGTCGTACAAAAGCCCAGAGGAACTATTTGGGGATGAATTCGAATTGGTCGCTCACATTATGCAAAGTTCTGTTCTCATAAAGGAATATCAAGCCAACGTCCCACCAGCTATACGTACCATTGCCAAGAGAGCTGGGAAGTGTACTAAATCCGTCAGTGGAATTTTTGAACATGTATTCTGAATTATCACAAAGGACTTAGTTCTGTGCATCAATAAATATATCGATAAGTCATTTGTGTCGAAATGTTACACATCGTGTGACCAATCAATCATCAATGATCTGCATTTAGGGCGGTCGCCCAGGTGGCGTCGATCGCTTGCATCTTTATAATTGTTTACCTAGCTTTTTTTGAATATTTTCAGCGAACTTGGAAATTTATCAAACATTTTCCAACGTTCTTGCATCAGTATGCAATCTGGATTTATCTGTTGCACATTGGGTAGCTTTTTGTATCAGTAAATACTCCAATATATAATTTGTGTGTCTTTAATCATTTTTGTAAGGTTTTTCGTATTCCTACTATAGAAAGAGCTGTTATTCTATACACACATTGCAAATTGGCTGCATGTTTATATGGAGGTTTGTATTTGAAATAGTTCATATTACTGCTTCCCAAAATATTTGCTAATCATTCTGAAACACATTGTACATTTTGAATATTAACATGATACTTGGTTTTTATACCGATCAGGACAATGACCTGTGTCAGGTTCAATCTAATTTTTGTTTCTCTTTGTCTGTTGCAGCATTGTGGAAAAATGAACTGATGGATTTTCATCAAATTTTGTATTGAATTTCAGAATGAGGGCGAGTAGGATATTCGATATTTGATGTTTAATAAAATACCAGTAGGAATTCTTCAGAGGGAGGCTAAAACATGAGACTAGATGTAGGTATCTCTTTCACGGTAGGTTTTACCGAGAAAATTGTTCATGAATAACACCATTTATTTAGAACAATATTTACCAAATTCTTTGATCCAAATTTTCCCCGATATAGTGAATAATAAGGGAAATATCAGTGGTGGTCGTGTGAAATTTAAGCCAAAATGCTTATAACTGTGTAGAGTTGCTATTGAGATAATTAAGGCAGCATTTTACAAACTTTGCACATCTTTTTGTACTTTTAAAATATTAACCTGATAGTTGGTTTTTATTACCGGAATTTAACCTGAACGGAAAGAGAACCGGAGAATTTCCGTCAGTCACCGACGAAGCGGAAAAAGTGAATTTTCGTAATTGCTGACCAAAAATTCTCCAAGAACTGGGAGTTACTATAGCAATCAGAGTTGGAGTAATGGGATAAGTTCAGGTTAGCAGGGAGAAATGCGAGTTATAAACAATTGCACTTTTTAGGTTTACATATTGTCAATATGTTGTGATAGTACATATATCACACCCCCGAATTATATGTAGAAGTTAGAGATATTATTGTCAGTATTCGATTTATTATTATTATTATTATTATTATTATTATTATTATTATTATTATTATTATTATTATTATTATTATTATTATTATTATTATTATTATTATTATTAGTATTTCATTTATATTGGTAAGCTGGAAGATATCCACATATGTAGGTATGAGTAATTTGTTTTGCACGAGTGGGAAAACATTGCTTTAATAACTCTGGTAATTTGAATGAGTCATCTGGCTACCCCAGTGTGTGTTGTGATGTACTTGTGTCAGGAAATTCCATTAAGTCATGTATATATCCCAGCCTGATGAGATGAGCTTGTTGTTGTACCAGGGAAGTTTGGTGATTCATGCAAAACTCCCGAGAGTTTGTTATTGTCTTGGGAGGAAGAAGTAGTTCAGGGCTTGGTCTTGACTAGAGATCACTCATGATTGGTGCGCAAGCACCAATCCAGATGTATCATCTGAGAGGAGGGGGATGTTGATGTCTATAAAGGTTGATCATCCGGCGGCAACCGAGGAGATTGTATGGAACATTGTAAGGGTGATTGTAGAGGTGATTGTAAAGGAACGAGAAGGAAGATAACTACAACTACAACTACAACTGAGGCACTGTACGGGAAGGAAGTGATGCTGATACACGGTACTGGAGTGACACGGCTGCAATGGACTGGACTTCAAACGTTCGTGGAGCGTAGTCTAGTTATGTTTGTGGAAAGTGGCTGATTGTGGAGAGTGCTTGCGCATTAAGTATTGTAGCACTTGTGGCGGCCTAGCATTATATGTTGGTGAAAGCTATCTCAGACTTTCCATAAATTTATATGTTGAGGATCGACAGACGTGTGTATATATCTTTACAACAAGTGTTAAAATATGTGAACACAGTAGTACAAGGTACAGTATCTGTGTGATGTGATAACTGCCGATTATGAGAATCGGTAAATCGAATTGATATAGAGACAGTGAAGGGTGTTTATCTTCATACATGTACATTGTTCATCGGACCATCTACAAATGGTAGCTTAGTTCTCGCTTTCGTTTTCCCACGGTTTTCATTATTGTTGTTGTTGTAAATATGGAGTCTTCCAGCAATATTTTATGTGTGTATTGTATGTATAATGTTGTATGTTGATGAGGTGCTCATGCACGGAATTTGTTAAGAATATAGTTAGCTATTTTAGAATCAGTGTTATTGATGAACCTAGGTGCAGTTCCTACCTAATTAGTCGTTTTCAGGAGGTTAGGTAAGGCCTGCAGCAGATGTACCAGTACGCAGCATTATGTACACGCCCTGGGATATACAGTTTATCATGCTCTTATCTAAATTCGAGGGATCCATTCTGGTGAACTCTGGCGCCCATACTACGGACATTTTGGTTAATTATGCTTATTAATTTTATTAAGTTTTTGAGTAATTTTATTCATATATTTTTATTCATGATTTTATTT
The DNA here is from genome assembly GCF_040414725.1 of Anabrus simplex. Classification (NCBI taxonomy): domain Eukaryota; kingdom Metazoa; phylum Arthropoda; class Insecta; order Orthoptera; family Tettigoniidae; genus Anabrus; species Anabrus simplex. Next base: position 316,583,083 of record NC_090268.1, read on the forward strand.
ATTATCAATAAAACAGGTTACAATGTATTGAATAATGCCCATATCCTTATTTCAGATTTGGAGATGGGTACTCTAAATCGACCCCACGGTGTAGGGGTAGCGTGCTTACCTCTTACGCGGAGAACTCGGGTTCGATTTCCGGCCAGTTCAGGAATTTTTATCTGGATCTGACGTCATTCAGCCTACGTGATTACAATTGAGGAGCTATCTGACGGTGAGATAGTGGCATCGGTCTAGAAAACCAAGAATAACGGCCGAGAGGAATCGTCGTGCTGATCACACTTCACCTCATACTCTGTAGGCCTTCGGGCTGAGCAGCGGTTCTTGCGCCATGAGGTTTGGTTTGGTTTTAGGTAGGTACTCTATTCAACATTCTAACTAACAAATACGAAATCTCGAAATAAGAAAATATTAAACAAATATCTGGGTATTTCGAAGTCGCAGATCTGTGTAGAATGCTTAATATGTGATCGAAAAAAGTGGGATGATGTACTTGCTAATTGATTGTCCCGACAACACTGGTTACAACAGCTAGTAAACAAATAAACAATAAAATAAATAAAAATTAATAATTAAACAAATAAATAAATAAATACAGCCTATTGTGAACCTTAGCCTCACATTCCTTTACAAGTTCGAGGAACGGAGCTGCGTGTTCTGTCATCGTTATATCAATCCACTTATCATAGTTTAGATTTATCGCAGTTAAAATTATATCCTTCGGATGGCCAAGGTAAACGTCAAGTGATGGGTTGAGTGAAAAACGACCGCGACTCGCGGTAGGTTAGTGCCACTCGCAAAGACATGTCGCGCTCTCTACTTCCATCCATCCCTTGGTATAACACAGGGTGACGCGACAATGACTGACTTGTTCCACGGAGTTTACAACTCAACAAGTAGACTAAAAATTATTAGTTTCTTGTTGACTTACCACTCGAATTCACACATACTAGCTGTTATGCACCCGTCGATAACTGATTCGTTTTTGTAATTGCAGCCGCAGTGTCATCTAATGGTATTGTTGGTAAGTTTTATAGGCTTAGGATATTGTTAGCAAGTATTATTGTTGAAAATATTTAGGGACTTAGGACATTGTTAGTCAGCACAATTCATTTTCTTCCAGCTCGGTGATATTAGGGCATTCGAGGCCCACGCTTTCAAACCCACCCCCTCTTTACTTTCCCTCATATTTTTGGTTTATTTGATCTCTTTTTACATCATTTCGTGTTACAGTAATAACAAAAGTAAAATATTAAGATTGGCATTAACAAAAACAATATTGATAATGATGAAATCAAAGGATAGTATGATGCAAAAGTAACTACAATAAAAACTTGATGAATCCCCATGGGCGCCCGCAGGATCTTTTCCAGGGGGGGGGGGTTCACATTAACAATTTTCTTGAATATAAAAACCAATATAACGTCAGCAACATTAAATTGTTTACAGAAACTTCCAGTTATAACATATGCTAGCTGACTGTCAGTAATTTCAGTTTATGAAATAATCTAGTATGATATTAAACAATTGAACATCAACATCTTTAGAATTCCAGGGGGGGGCAAGTGCCCCCCTTGCCCCCCCTTGCGGGCGCCCATGTGAATCCCTATTGATTTATTTCACTGTTTTAGCTGTTCTTTTACAAGTAAGTTGGTATCCCTCTGAGATTCCATTTCCATCAGTTTTCGAGTGACTGTTCCTTCTCATTTCAGCAGTCATCTTCATTTTCTTCCTGATCAAGGTCACGTGGTTTTGCAGATTATAAATGTACTCACAGCCAACTCCATCCAGCAGTTCTCTGTAGCTGAGTTCAAGTACACGTCTGTTGACTATCACAATGCAAAACTCTAGACAAGATCCATAACATGTAAACTCACGTAACTGATCCACACACTCAACTGCTCAACACATATCACTGGGGAAGACAGGTACACAACACAACACAGCACAACACCAACCAATGAAGAAAATGACAACTACTCTCAACTCTCGCTACTCCAACGACAACTCTCTTTCGTCCGAGAATTCACTTCATTCTTATGAAATGAATTTTTGACCCCTTGTAAAAACGGGAAACGGTAAAAGGAAAGAAAAAATAGGTAAGCGTTGAAGTATGAGCGCAGCCACAGAAAATTTGGAAGTAGAAAGCTTCGTGTTCAGTAATAGGCTACGTTTATCGCACGTACGTCAATCATCTGATTTGGATGATATAATTTTGACAATTGCTAAGAACTATGAAAATGAACGTTTAAATAAATAAATAAATAAATAAATAAATAAATAAATAAATAAATAAATAAATAAATAAAAACTCTGTGAAAATGTCAATATTTATCGTAAACAACTCAATCAGTCACCACTGATCTGCATTTAGATCTGTCACTCAGGTGGCAGATTGTTTGTCATTTGTTTACCTACACTTTTCACAAATGATTTCAAAGCAGTTGGAAATTTATCGGATATCTGGCTGTACCTAGTACAGCCTACCACGTCTAATTTTCCCTCATGGTGTGTCCGGATCATTCATGTGAGCCTCATTTCTTTAATTCTGAGAAGAAACGTATACAATATAGCTAATTTTTTTAATTTATAAATTCCACAATTCCTTCGGTTTCTGACAGGGAAACTGGTTGGGTTATCCTCAACAGATCTCAATTAAACTTGATCAATTAGAATATTCTAAATGTAGTGGTGATTATCATTTTGCAGTAAAATCAACGATAGCTCTATAATTAATTGCTGTAAAATAGCTAGGTAGCTGAGAGCAGTAAGCTGATGATGATGATGTTGCATAAGCACTGTACAAATATATCAAAGTCCTATTTTTAATATAAAACACTTTATACCAGAAATTAAATGTTGGTACATAATCAATATTTTTTATTCTACAAATCTATCTAGCTAACTCGTACAGTATATGAATATAACAAAATATTTGGGATTTAATACACCTGTATTGTTTGTAATGGACGTTGAAATATTAAATAGTATAATATCTTGGTCACCTGTATAAAGACGTGGATATCTATATATAAAATAACATGTCCTGACTGACTGACTGACTGACTGACTGACTGACTGACTGACTGACTGACTGACTGACTGACTGATACATCATTACCGAGCCAAAACTGCCGGACAGAAAGAAATGAAATTTTGGGGATACATTTATAGTAGAGTGTAGGTGGTCACTAAGGGAGGATTTTTGAATATTCGATCGCAAAGGGAGTTAATTATTTAAATATGTATATCTCAAAAACTTAAAAGTTTACACCGGGCGAGTTGGCCGTGCGGTTAGGAGCGCGCAGCTGTGATCTCGCATCCTGGGGATAGTGGGTTCGAACCCTACTGTCGGCAGCCCTGAAGATGGTTTTCCGTGGTTTCCCATTTTCACACCAGGTAAATGCTGGGGCTGTACCTTAATTAAGTCCACGACCGCTTCCTTCCAATTCCTAGGCCTTTCCTGTCCCATCTTCGCCATAAGACCTATCTGTGTCGGTGCGACGTAAAGTTTACAGATGTAAAAACTGGTATTTGGAATCTCCTTTAAAAATAAAGAAACACGTATTCTTTCGTTTTAGGTAAATCTCATTAAGGGGGTGAGAAAAAGTGAAAAATTGATTGAATGCCTTCTATGAGGATACTTACATCTCAAAAACTGAAAATTTTACAGACTTGAAAATTGGCATTTGGAATCTCCTTTAAAAATAAAGAAACGCGTATTTTTGTTTTTGTTTTCGGAAAGTCTCATTAAGGGGGTAAAAATGTGATAAATGGGTTGAATGGCTTTTATGAACATACTTATATCTCAAAAAATAAAAATATTACAGGCTTGAAAATTGGTGTTTGGAATATCCTTTAAAAATAAAGAAATATAGATAATTTGTTTTTGGAAACTCCACTTAACGGTAACTAAAGAAGGGAGTGAATTTCAAATGAGCATATCTACAGTATATTTCAAAAACTTAACATGTTACAGCAGTGAAAATTGATACTTTTAAAATCTTTTTAAATCATGTATTTTTTCTTTTCGGAATAACCACTTTTAGGGGGATGGGGCGGGAGGGGTAAACAGGACTGAAAAGAGGGTTGAATGCTTTTTATTAGGATACTGATATCTCAAAACTGAAGCTGTTACAGACGTGAAAATTGGTATTTGCAATACTCCTTTTAAAATAAAGAAACACGTAGTTTTCTTTTCGGAAAGTCCACTTAAGGGGGGAGGGGTGGAAAGAAGTGAGGAAGAAGTTGTATTCTTTTTATGAGGATACTTATATCTCAAGAACTAAAAATGTTACAGAAGTGAAATTTGGTATTTTGAATCCTCTTGAAAAATAAATAAACACGCATTTTTTTGTTCTCGAAAATTCCACTAAAGGAGCTGGAAAGTATTGAAAAGAATCTACAGTATATGCCAAAAACTTAACATGTTCCAGACTTGAAACTTGGTATCTGGACAATTCTTTAACATACAGGAACACGTATTTTTTGTTTTCGAAAAAGGCACTTAACGGGGGTGAAAAAAGGTGAAAAAATAATATTTTTTTTTTATGAGGATGCTTGTCTGTTCGGTCATCAGCCCAGAGGCTGGTTGGATCCTCAAGTAGCACCACCAAAAGTTATGCGGTTATAAGGAAACCGTAAAAACCAATGGCAGCACCAAAATGAGGCGTACTAGGCAAGACAAGGAGTGAGGTAGTTTGCCATTGCTTTCCTCACTGGGTCAGAAAGTGCTATTGCAGCACGACTGACCCTATGAGTAACACCTTTCATAACACTCAGATGCACTAGTCGTGCTCTGAATGTCATTACTCAGCACCATCCATACCCCATCAGCTTCCATATTGTCACAGCCATGGATGAGACTGGGACTTCGGTGAAAGCTACACTTTACTCTGGCCTGTGCCAAGAGATGGATACAAAAGTACTGTATCCATCAAGAAATGGCAGCACGCAAATGAGGATGTTTATATCTCAAAAAATGAAGATGTGACAGACGTGAAAAATCGTATTGGGAATCTCCTTTGAAAATAAAGAAACGTGTTTTTTTTACGACTTGAGAGAAGACTGTTCCTCACATGTACAGTTCTATGTCGCATGGTCATCTTAGCCCCAAAAGGCAATCCACAAACGTGGTTTACAAAGAGTTTCTGGGGTAAATGGAAATCTTTTTTTTTTTGTAGGTACTTTAGGGATTTTCATATAATGTCTTAAGTAGTATAATAAGCGGGTTCTGCGGCACCTCCGCCGCCGCACGCCTCCGCCCGCCTCCTCCTCCGCCGCCGCCTCCGCCTCCGCCGCCGCCGCCCGCGGGAAATTTGAATTTTGGCGGGAAATTTGAATTTGTAAACAAAGCCACGTGCTTTTTGACAGCTGTCATCGACAACAACGCATCGCTAACCTCACTGCTGCCATCTTGACGGGCCTAAACCTCACTAGTGCCAGCTTAACCTAACTAGCGCGAGGTAAACAAAGCCACGTGTTTTTTGACAGCCACGTGCTTTTTGACAGACAACAACGCATCGCTAACCTCAGTACTGCCATCTTGACGGACCTAAACCTCAGTAGTGCCAACTTAACCTCACTAGCGCGAGGTAAACAAAGCCACGTGCTTTTTGACAGCCACGTGCTTTTTGACAGATTTGTAAACAAAGCCACGTGCTTTTGACAGATAACAACGCATCGCTAACCTCAGTACTGCCATCTTGACGGGCCTAAACCTCAGTAGTACCAACTTAACCTAACTAGCGCGAGATAAACAAAGCCACGTGGTTTTTGACAGCCACGTGCTTTTTTGACAGCTGTCATCCGCCATCTTTGAGCACTGTGCTGCCCTCTATATCGCAGTAGCTGCAAAATTCATCACCTGTCATCGGCAGTGCTGCCATCTTGACGGGTCTAAACCTTAGTGCTACCAACTTAACCTAACTAGCGCGAGGTAAACAAAGCCACGTGTTTTTTTGACAGCTGTCATCCACCATCTTTAATCTATAGAGCACAGTGCTACCCTCTTTGTGGTGGCGGATAATTTGAAAAATGCTTTTTTGACAGCAGCCATCTTGCATCGCAAACCTCAGTGCTGCCCTCTTTAGCTAGATACCTGTGGTGGCAGACAATTCCACGTGACAGCAGCCATCTTTAATCAAGAGAGCACCGTGCTGCCCTCTATGTGGTGGTGGTAAATTCCACGTGGTCTTGTTTGGAAACAAACTCACGTGCTTTTTTGACAGCCGTCATCCACCATCTTTAATCAACAGAGCACAGTGCTGCACTCTATGTGGTGGCGGCAATTTGAAAAAATCTATGTGCTCTTGTTGGGAAACAAAGCCACGTGCTTTTTTGACAGCTGTCATTCGCCATCTTTGAGCACTGTGCTGCGGGCAATTTCGTCAGCTGTCATCCGCCATCTTTGAGAACAGTGCTGCACTCTATGTGGTGGTGGCAAATTCCAAGTGCTTTACAAACCTATGCGCTTTTCTGACAGCCGTCATCCGCCATCTTTGAGAACAGTGCTGCCCTCTATGTAGCGGTGGCAAATTCCAAGTGCTTTACAAACCTATGCGCTTTTCTGACAGCCGTCATCCGCCATCTTTGAGAACAGTGCTGCCCTCTATGTGGTGGTGGTAAATTCCACGTGCTTTACAAACCTATGCGCTTTTCTGACAGCTGTCATCCGCCATCTTTGAGAACAGTGCTGCCCTCTATGTAGCGGTGGCAAATTCCAAGTGCTTTACAAACCTATGTGCTTTTCTGAGAGCTGTCATCCGCCATCTTTGAGAACAGTGCTGCCCTCTATGTAGCGGTGGCAAATTCCAAGTGCTTTACAAACCTATGTGCTTTTCTGACAGCTGTCATCCGCCATCTTTAATCACCGTGCTGCCGGGTGACGGCAAATTCCACGTGCTCTTGTTTGGAAACAAAGCTTTTAATCCAGAGAGAACAGTGCTGCCCCGGTAGCGGCAAATTCTACGTGCTTTACAAAGCTATGTGCTTTTTTGACAAAAAAAAAATTCTGCTCTCGAGATACTTACCGAACTATACTTACGAAACTGCTCATCACCTTCTTTCTTCTTCTATGAGTAATAAACAAAAACTCTATCTTGCAAATAAGGAGTGGGAGGAAGGTAATACCTAACCTAAAATAAAAGAATATGCCAATTCTACATTATTTATTTACATCTTGTATGTACAAGTTTTATCTTGAATCATTTTACCCCAGTGATGTTTGCGTACTTCTCGATGCAATTCTTGAATGTACAAGTTTAAACTTGCCGTACTACACTCTCAGCATACCTCTTTGTGATGTAAGACAGCGTAACGTAAGTACACACACCTCTAGCATAATGTTTATGTAAAGTAGTACTTATCAATACTACTATGCCCCCAGGCTAGCGTGTTGGTAGAATTTGGAATGACAAACCGTTTACAATCATCGCTATTAAGGGCTACCTTACTAATTAAATGTGTGTACAACTGGTGCTTCTTGCTTCTAATGACAGACATTTGCTTATGCAAAACAGGTGGATTACTTTTAATTCAATTGTTATAGTTTTCAAAACTTAGCTGATTCTGAACGACATTCTTTTTAACCCCCTTCAATCTCTTTATTTGTAATTCATTTAAGAGTTTTATGCAATATGACTTGGATTTAGTACCTACAAATGAATCGATAATATTCCCAGCACATTCATCTTTCATTTTACCTAGAACCTTTTTGTTCACTAGCGGTAGATGATATTGATTATCTGCAGGATAGTTACTCGTATCAAACCTACCCAAGTCAGGCTTTATATCATTGTAATAGTCATCAGTTTTGATTTGATAAATAAACGAATCGGTATCTGTGTAGAGCAATTGCGCATTATGCGCGTACTTCTTCATCATATAATCGTAATGGAATTCATACATGAGTGTTTTAGCCAATTCAAGTACTGCAAAGCCGACGTAGGTAGGTTTGTCATACTTAACCTTGACACGATTCATCTGTATAATAACTAAATTCTCATGTATGATGGTGCAGCTGTGGAAATTTGGTTTACTTATTAAATAGTTAGCACCATACCTTTTTTTAATATTATCCCAGTTTGTAATCAATTTTACATCAACGCGTTTGTCAACATTCTCCATAGTCTTACCAAACACACTGTTATTCATGAGCTTGTAGAAATCTTTTTCAAACTCGTTAACCGCATTCGTTCTTAAATTATTGTTCAGATCGATATATGGCTTTAGCCACGGTGAATTAAATTCTAGTACACGATGAATTTTGGATAACTTCAAACCATGCTGCAAACACTGTTTTAAATTTCGGTAATGAATGATATACTTAGATTTATCGCATAAATTAGCAATGAGCATTTTCGTCGTTGATGCAATGTACGGGGACTTCATATTTTCAGGGCAGAACGGTAGGTCATTATGAGAAGTGTGTAACTCTTTAGGATACTGTAAGTCAACTTCGAGGAAATAACCTTTATCAGCTTCATCACCTAGGGCGTGTAGCTGTAAAGCATCAATTTCGCACTGCGTCAGCCAGCGGAAACCACTCACCGGTAGATGCTGACTCATCGCCCACCCATACTGATTATTAGCATCCAGATAAACGATATACTGAGATTCCTGACTAGAATCGAAACTCGGCATGTACTTATTATTAGCCCTCGAATATCGTCCGCTGCACTGACTCAGACCGCCTCGAATGGATGCTTTTATAAAGTGCACCATATCGATATCGGTCAGCAGTTCCAAATTCACACGCGTGTATTTTAACATCGCGTCCCAACTTAACCCAGGTGCAGTAAAATACTGACATGGGTCAAGGCTGTAGGTGTTCATGCAAACACAGCGAAAATTTTCAAAAACATCAGCTAACAAAAGTACATCTGTCTTTAAATATAAATCGGAGTATTCACCTAGCGTTTGAATGTGGAACTGCTCCCAGATATGTTGTGCATGTAAATAGTCATCATCACTAATATCTGCTGAATTCAGCGAGCTGTAAAAGGATTGTTTCGATGGTAAGGCACGTTCTTCGAGGCGGTCTAAGCAGTCGAGATATTCGTAACAAAAAACACCCTTACGCTGAAGTAAATTAAACTGCGCTTCTTCAGGGAAAACGCGTCGAATTTCTGTAAATTGTTCAGGCTGTAAATGACTAGAAAGTTTATCGAGGCTACTCGCCATAAAGCGAAACGAGTCAAGGAATCTCAGTTTTATAGAATGCTCAGCATCTACTTTTACAGACTTTGCAAACGCAATGTACCGCTCTTTATTCTGAGGGATTATATCTACTTTTTCATCCGAAGCTCCAAATTGTGAAATGATGAAATGAGAGTCGTAACCAGATAAGTTATGAAAAATTACAGGGATAAATTTAGGAACTCTATACTTAAGATTACAGCTATAATGAGCGGCACATCTGTAGAAACCAGTTAAATGATCATGATCAAAAACTTTAGGGTCATTTTCGGAAAATTCCCCATCACAAATGCTACACTTTGTAGCACGTTCATGATCATTTAACTGAATTTCGGTGAGTGGCTTCATAGGAATATTACTATTCAGAATACGACCGAGACGAACTGCATCACTTTCAAGTCTTTCTAAAAATACTTTAGCAGCATCATGTCCTCGATACAGCTCTAACTTGTTAAGCGTACTATCGTAACTACACTTGATGTAATACGCGAAGCTATACGGGACATGCATGTGCGTAGTATTAGTGAAAGAGTTGTCAGGATTAGGTGAGCATGTGTTGCATGGCGTGAGGATGGCTTCAAAGTCTGCATAAATCACGAACGGTACCCACATCTGCTTGTGAAAATTTGTAAATTTTAAAACATTATTGCCTGTAGTAGGTATCTCTGTACGTACATGATTGCAGTCATTCTTGGAATGCTTCGTTAACTGATCTTCAGTTCTAAAATACTGCAAGCATCCATCACATAGCCACTTTTTACACTTATCTTTTGACAATTGACTACCAACAAGTCTACTCAGATTTTTAATCCAGCAAAAGTGGCTATTCTCACTGTTTTCAATATAGAGTAAATTAACATGAGTACTCTTCTTATGACATGTATAATACAGAGGACCTACTACAGACTTTTTCTCTACACCATACACATTAATACTAATGTTATTTAGTTCCTCAAAGCGCTTAATATCTTTTAACTGTACGGGAAATTCTATACTATCGAAATTTAGCTGCGTTGAATAGTGTGGATAGGATGATGTTCTCTTAGCTACGTCTGATTTCGCAGGATTTAAAGCCGACATCACCGCCCATGCAAAACATGCTTCGTCATTGTTTCGGATGTTTACAACAGCTTTTCTTTGCTGAATCCATGTCGGCAGCTCAATGTGCGAAGATCCACGCATAGGATTGTACTTATTGATGTTAACTTCTAGATACATTATCTCAACTAAAGCCCACCCTGATTCCTTTTCCTGAAATTCCTCGCTCTTAGTTGAAATAATGTTAGAGACATCCCTAAGTACATCACCAAAATTAGTCGACTGACTTATGACAAAATTCTTCGTATTAAATGATTTAATGTCCGTTATTTCGGATTCATCCGTGCTTTTAATGTACAAGGCGAAAAGTTCAAAATTAACTTTAAATAAACTATGATTGGACAAAGATTTAGCAAGAAGCTGTTGTACATCCGGTTGAACGCAATTTAAAAAGTTTGAAGTGCTCTGAAACTTTTGACTGGTGCGAATTCGGTAACTAGCAATCCTACTTTTAAATGCTGTATTAATTTCCTCGATGTTTCCGTTACTACCACTTCTACACGCATTATTTTTATGCGCATTACTCCGTAAGTGCCCCTGAAAATGCGAAGATGGTACATCAGTGTTACAGTGCTCGCAGTGAATAGTTTGAAGTTCATGATTTTTTCTAGGTTTTTTACTACTAGTACTTTCTACAGCTACATCAGTAGCTGCACGCTTTTCCCCTACTACTACCTGAGGGCAAGTAGATATTTGATGTACCTCTGCTAAGTGATCCTCATATCGCTCTACGTTAGCGAAATACACACTACAAACTTTACATAAAGCTGATGTTATGCTAGGGTGTTTTGATTTCATATGGCGCGTGAAGTTATCACGCCTTGCAAACGCTACATTACATTCCTCGCAGCAGGGGGACATCTGTTCATGATTTTTTCTAGGTTTTTTACTACTAGTACTTTCTACGGCTACATCAGTAGCTGCACGCTTTTTCCCTACTACTACCTGAGGGCGAGTAGATATTTGATGTTCCTCTGCTAAGTGATCCTCATATCGCTCTACGTTAGCGAAATACACACTACAAACTTTACATAAAGCAGATGTTATGCTAGGGTGTTTTGATTTCATATGGCGCATGAAGTTATCACGCCTTGCAAACGTTACATTACATTCCTCGCAGCAGGGGAACATCTGAAAAGAGAACGACCGATAGAGATTAGGTGAAAGTTACGGAAGAAACCAAGTTTCAGCGTATAGAGGTTGGACATGGCTGTGAGTTAGGCCTATAGCATGAGGATTGAAGAGAACGACTAAAGTTACGATGTTCGGAAGAAACCAAGTTTAAGCCTGTTGAGGACGGACATAGCTATGTGTGCGTGTTTGAAATTATACCACGTCTATAGTATGTAGGTTGAAGAGAACAATTATTTATGAATAGCTTAAAGTTACGGAAGAAACCAAGTTTCAGCCTGTTGAGGGCAGACATAGCTATGTGTACGTGTTTGAAATTATACCACGTCTATAGTATGTTGATTAAAGAGAACAACTATTTATGATTAGCTTAAAGTTACGATGTTCGGAAGAAACCAACTTTCAACCTGTTGAGGGCAGACATAGCTATGTGTGCGTGTTTGAAATTATACTACGTCTATAGTATGTAGATTAAAGAGAACAACTATTTATCAATAGACTAAAGTTACGATGTTCGGAAGAAACCAAGTTTAAGCCTGTTGAGGACGGACATAGCTATGTGTGCGTGTTTGAAATTATACCACGTCTATAGTATGTAGATTAAAGAGAACAACTATTTATGATTAGCTTAAAGTTACAGAAGAAACCAAGTTTCAGCCCGTTGAGGGCAGACATAGCTATGTGTACGTGTTTGAAATTATACCACGTCTATAGTATGTTGATTAAAGAGAACAACTATTTATGATTAGCTTAAAGTTACGATGTTCGGAAGAAACCAACTTTCAACCTGTTGAGGGCAGACATAGCTATGTGTGCGTGTTTGAAATTATACAACGTCTATAGTATGTAGATTAAAGAGAACAACTATTTATCAATAGACTAAAGTTACGATGTTCGGAAGAAACCAAGTTTAAGCCTGTTGAGGACGGACATAGCTATGTGTGCGTGTTTGAAATTATACCACGTCTATAGTATGTAGATTAAAGAGAACAACTATTTATGATTAGCTTAAAGTTACAGAAGAAACCAAGTTTCAGCCCGTTGAGGGCAGACATAGCTATGTGTACGTGTTTGAAATTATACCACGTCTATAGTATGTTGATTAAAGAGAACAACTATTTATGATTAGCTTAAAGTTACGATGTTCGGAAGAAACCAACTTTCAACCTGTTGAGGGCAGACATAGCTATGTGTGCGTGTTTGAAATTATACTACGTCTATAGTATGTAGATTAAAGAGAACAACTATTTATCAATAGACTAAAGTTACGATGTTCGGAAGAAACCAAGTTTAAGCCTGTTGAGGACGGACATAGCTATGTGTGCGTGTTTGAAATTATACCACGTCTATAGTATGTAGATTAAAGAGAACAACTATTTATGATTAGCTTAAAGTTACAGAAGAAACCAAGTTTCAGCCCGTTGAGGGCAGACATAGCTATGTGTACGTGTTTGAAATTATACCACGTCTATAGTATGTTGATTAAAGAGAACAACTATTTATGATTAGCTTAAAGTTACGATGTTCGGAAGAAACCAACTTTCAACGTGTTGAGGGCAGACATAGCTATGTGTGCGTGTTTGAAATTATACTACGTCTATAGTATGTAGATTAAAGAGAACAACTATTTATCAATAGACTAAAGTTACGATGTTCGGAAGAAACCAAGTTTAAGCCTGTTGAGGACGGACATAGCTATGTGTGCGTGTTTGAAATTATACCACGTCTATAGTATGTAGATTAAAGAGAACAACTATTTATGATTAGCTTAAAGTTACAGAAGAAACCAAGTTTCAGCCCGTTGAGGGCAGACATAGCTATGTGTACGTGTTTGAAATTATACCACGTCTATAGTATGTTGATTAAAGAGAACAACTATTTATGATTAGCTTAAAGTTACGATGTTCGGAAGAAACCAACTTTCAACGTGTTGAGGGCAGACATAGCTATGTGTGCGTGTTTGAAATTATACTACGTCTATAGTATGTAGATTAAAGAGAACAACTATTTATCAATAGACTAAAGTTACGATGTTCGGAAGAAACCAAGTTTAAGCCTGTTGAGGACGGACATAGCTATGTGTGCGTGTTTGAAATTATACCACGTCTACAGTATGTAGATTAAAGAGAACAACTATTTATGATTAGCTTAAAGTTACAGAAGAAACCAAGTTTCAGCCCGTTGAGGGCAGACATAGCTATGTGTACGTGTTTGAAATTATACCACGTCTATAGTATGTTGATTAAAGAGAACAACTATTTATGATTAGCTTAAAGTTACGATGTTCGGAAGAAACCAACTTTCAACCTGTTGAGGGCAGACATAGCTATGTGTGCGTGTTTGAAATTATACTACGTCTATAGTATGTAGATTAAAGAGAACAACTATTTATCAATAGACTAAAGTTACGATGTTCGGAAGAAACCAAGTTTAAGCCTGTTGAGGACGGACATAGCTATGTGTGCGTGTTTGAAATTATACCACGTCTATAGTATGTAGATTAAAGAGAACAACTATTTATGATTAGCTTAAAGTTACAGAAGAAACCAAGTTTCAGCCCGTTGAGGGCAGACATAGCTATGTGTACGTGTTTGAAATTATACCACGTCTATAGTATGTTGATTAAAGAGAACAACTATTTATGATTAGCTTAAAGTTACGATGTTCGGAAGAAACCAACTTTCAACCTGTTGAGGGCAGACATAGCTATGTGTGCGTGTTTGAAATTATACTACGTCTATAGTATGTAGATTAAAGAGAACAACTATTTATCAATAGACTAAAGTTACGATGTTCGGAAGAAACCAAGTTTAAGCCTGTTAAGGACGGACATAGCTATGTGTGCGTGTTTGAAATTATACCACGTCTATAGTATGTAGATTAAAGAGAACAACTATTTATGAATAGCTTAAAGTTACAGAAGAAACCAAGTTTCAGCCCGTTGAGGGCAGACATAGCTATGTGTACGTGTTTGAAATTATACCACGTCTATAGTATGTTGATTAAAGAGAACAACTATTTATGATTAGCTTAAAGTTACGATGTTCGGAAGAAACCAACTTTCAACCTGTTGAGGGCAGACATAGCTATGTGTGCGTGTTTGAAATTATACTACGTCTATAGTATGTAGATTAAAGAGAACAACTATTTATCAATAGACTAAAGTTACGATGTTCGGAAGAAACCAAGTTTAAGCCTGTTGAGGACGGACATAGCTATGTGTGCGTGTTTGAAATTATACCACGTCTATAGTATGTAGATTAAAGAGAACAACTATTTATGATTAGCTTAAAGTTACAGAAGAAACCAAGTTTCAGCCCGTTGAGGGCAGACATAGCTATGTGTACGTGTTTGAAATTATACCACGTCTATAGTATGTTGATTAAAGAGAACAACTATTTATGATTAGCTTAAAGTTACGATGTTCGGAAGAAACCAACTTTCAACGTGTTGAGGGCAGACATAGCTATGTGTGCGTGTTTGAAATTATACTACGTCTATAGTATGTAGATTAAAGAGAACAACTATTTATCAATAGACTAAAGTTACGATGTTCGGAAGAAACCAAGTTTAAGCCTGTTGAGGACGGACATAGCTATGTGTGCGTGTTTGAAATTATACCACGTCTATAGTATGTAGGTTGAAGAGAACAATTATTTATGAATAGCTTAAAGTTACAGAAGAAACCAAGTTTCAGCCTGTTGAGGGCAGACATAGCTATGTACGCACCCCGCGTGAGGATTAAAGAGAACAACTATTTATCAATAGACTAAAGTTACGATGTTTTAGAAGAAACCAAGTTTCAACGAATAGAGGTCAGACATACCTTAAAATCTTCGCGCTGCAAACTGTTACTCGGATGTATAAAATGCGTGCGTTCAAGCCTGAAACTCGAATGATAATATTCTGCTCGTACCTAAAAAAAGAAGAAACATATATGAATGTAGTGTAGGGTGCATCATCTAACCTAGTTATCTTTATAACTCAAAGTTCGAAAACATACCTTTTTAAAAAAATGCACGTGCTGCAGACTGTTACTGGGATGAATAAAATTGTGTACTTTCGAACGGTACCTAAAAAAGAACAAACATATATGAATGTAGATGTCTAGCGTAGAAGTTGCTTTGCAAATAAAAAAAGTAACTAACAGTTCTACCTTACCTTAAGATAAAGGCTGAAGAATAATATTCACTGCAGACGGGAGATGTGTGTGTACGTAATAAACGCATACAGAGAACTGTGAGCACTTCGCGCAGACTGCAGCGGCTAAATATTCTGCTTGTTACCAACCGGATGTGAAAAAATCGCTGAGCTGACAACTGCGGTACAGTCGGGACGAATGCAACAAGAGCTCCCACCTGCAGGCTGACGTATTCGAACCTCCTGTTGATGCCGAGGTGTCAGAATTTAAGAGTTCGAGCCTTGGAAAGTTAGCGTGTGATCCTCGACTTCTCGAGGGTACATACGCGGTATTCCTTACCTGTAGGTATTGAGCTAAAGCTAGATCATGTAATGACGATCGCGCAGGGCCCCCTCGCCTAGCATTTACGGCTTCTAGTTCGAACCCGCTATCTACCGAAGTAGCGAGAATGATTGAAGAATGTTGAGGGTGATTCATTCGTCGGATGGAGGCGTTAAGCTATGTGCAGGCTTCTTCTAGTCGGGGTACGCGATTCAAATCCTGGTAACTTATGCCGTCGGGAAGGGCATCTAGCTAGATCATGTTATGACGATCGCGCAGGTCCCTCACCTAACATTTACGGCTTCCAGTTCGAACCCGCTATCTTCCGAAGTAGCGAGAATGATTGAAGAGTGTTTGAGGGTGATTCATTTGTTGGATGGAGGTGTTAAGCTGGCTTCTTCGGTAGGAGTAGGCTATGTCGGGATATCGATTTAAAATCCTAGTCAGGAGGGGCAGCCGGTCGTAAAACTATGGTGTGAGGCGGGTGTGCAAGAAAGCTAGCAATAAGTAAGGGCTGTTGATGGGGACGTTAAACCTTGTGCAGACTCCTTCGAAAATGATTTTTTGAGTACAAGACTTGACGGTGATTCATTTGTCGGATGGAGGCAATAAGCCTTGTGCAGGCTTCTTCAGCGGGAGTAGGCTATGTGTCGGTACCGGGATATCTAGTTATAAAACCCGCTACAACAAATTTATCGCGTATACTGCGATTTAAAATCCTAGTCAGGAAGGGCAACCGGTCGTAAAACTATGGTGTGAGGCGGGGTGTGCAAGAAAGCCAGCATTAAGTAAGGGCTGTTGATAGGAGGCGTTAAACTATGTGCAAGCTCCTTCACCAGGAGAAGCCTACATGCCGGTACCGTGCAGGTTCTTTCGATAGGAGTAGGCACTGTGTGTGTTTTAACCTCTCCGTACAATCATGATATTTTACGTTAGGAACTTACATAGGCTAAATGCTACACATTCCGTGGCAGAGCCAGGAATCGAACTCGGACCTCCGAGGGTAGCAGCTAATCACACTAACTACAGCACTACAGAGGAGGGCTATTTCAGAATATTTTACAACCTTAATTAGTACTGTGTTTTAAGAGCTTACATGCTACTCGGCTAAGAAGACGTTCGCGAGTTACAAGCATGCCGTGTCCTCGTTCAAGGTCGAGCCGGAAGATACGTGTACAATTTCAGCTAACACACGCATTCCACACAACTCGCTCAGAATGACTGTGCCGATACTTCGAGGACTGTAGAACAAATCTATAGCCTACAGTATGCATGCCTCTCACCCGGTAGTCTCGGGTTCGATTCTCTTGGGAATAAAAATGTGTTTAAATCACATGAATGTGTTGAGTTGTCCTTCCTGATGCAAAACTAGCAGTATCTAACCTCATACACCATAGTTTTACGACCGGTTGCCCTTCCTGACAACTCGGATTAAGAATCTGTTTTACAACGTCTAACACGGGGAATCGGGGATTTACAGCTAGATGCACTTCTTAGATTTTAAATCACGAACTATTGTTTTACGGCTGGATGCCCTTCCTGACTAAGATTTTAAATCGCAAGAATTTGTTTTAAGACTAGTCGCCCTTCCTGATGCAAAACTGGCAGTATCTAGCCTCATACACTATGGTTTTCGACCGGTTGCCCTTCCTGACAACTCGGATTAAGAATCTGTCGAGAATCGGAGAGGATTTACAGCTAGATGCTCGCCGGATGCCCTTCCTGACTAAGATTTTTAAATCGCATGAATTTGTTGGGTTACCCTTCCTGACGCAAAACTAGCAGTATCTAGCCTCTCACGTCATACACTATTGTTTTCGACCGGTTGCCCTTCCTGACAACTCGGATTAAGAATCTGTTTTACAACTTCTAACACGAGAATCGGGGATTTACAGCTTAAAGATGGCGGATGACGGCTGTCAGAAAAGCACATGGGTTTGTAAAGCACGTGGAATTTGCCGTCACTACATAGAGGGCAGCACGGTGATTAAAGATGGCGGATGACAGCTGCACATGGCTTTGTTTCCAAACAAGAGCACGTGGAATTTGCCGTCACCGGGGCAGCACGGTGATTAAAGATGGCGGATGACAGCTGTCAAAAAAGCACATGGCTTTGTTTCCAAACAAGAGCACGTGGAATTTGCCGTCACCCGGCAGCACGGTGATTAAAGATGGCGGATGACAGCTGTCAGAAAAGCACATAGGTTTGTAAAGCACTTGGAATTTGCCACCGCTACATAGAGGGCAGCACTGTTCTCAAAGATGGCGGATGACAGCTCTCAGAAAATCACATAGGTTTGTAAAGCACTTGGAATTTGCCACCGCTACATAGAGGGCAGCACTGTTCTCAAAGATGGCGGATGACAGCTGTCAGAAAAGCGCATAGGTTTGTAAAGCACGTGGAATTTACCACCACCACATAGAGGGCAGCACTGTTCTCAAAGATGGCGGATGACGGCTGTCAGAAAAGCGCATAGGTTTGTAAAGCACTTGGAATTTGCCACCGCTACATAGAGGGCAGCACTGTTCTCAAAGATGGCGGATGACGGCTGTCAGAAAAGCGCATAGGTTTGTAAAGCACTTGGAATTTGCCACCACCACATAGAGTGCAGCACTGTTCTCAAAGATGGCGGATGACAGCTGACGAAATTGCCCGCGGCACAGTGCTCAAAGATGGCGAATGACAGCTGTCAAAAAAGCACGTGGCTTTGTTTCCCAACAAGAGCACATAGATTTTTTCAAATTGCCGCCACCACATAGAGTGCAGCACTGTGCTCTGTTGATTAAAGATGGTGGATGACGGCTGTCAAAAAAGCACGTGAGTTTGTTTCCAAACAAGACCACGTGGAATTTACCACCACCACATAGAGGGCAGCACGGTGCTCTCTTGATTAAAGATGGCTGCTGTCACGTGGAATTGTCTGCCACCACAGGTATCTAGCTAAAGAGGGCAGCACTGAGGTTTGCGATGCAAGATGGCTGCTGTCAAAAAAGCATTTTTCAAATTATCCGCCACCACAAAGAGGGTAGCACTGTGCTCTATAGATTAAAGATGGTGGATGACAGCTGTCAAAAAAACACGTGGCTTTGTTTACCTCGCGCTAGTTAGGTTAAGTTGGTAGCACTAAGGTTTAGACCCGTCAAGATGGCAGCACTGCCGATGACAGGTGATGAATTTTGCAGCTACTGCGATATAGAGGGCAGCACAGTGCTCAAAGATGGCGGATGACAGCTGTCAAAAAAGCACGTGGCTGTCAAAAAACACGTGGCTTTGTTTATCTCGCGCTAGTTAGGTTAAGTTGGTACTACTGAGGTTTAGGCCCGTCAAGATGGCAGTACTGAGGTTAGCGATGCGTTGTTGTCTGTCAAAAGCACGTGGCTTTGTTTACAAATCTGTCAAAAAGCACGTGGCTGTCAAAAAGCACGTGGCTTTGTTTACCTCGCGCTAGTGAGGTTAAGTTGGCACTACTGAGGTTTAGGTCCGTCAAGATGGCAGTACTGAGGTTAGCGATGCGTTGTTGTCTGTCAAAAAGCACGTGGCTGTCAAAAAACACGTGGCTTTGTTTACCTCGCGCTAGTTAGGTTAAGTTGGCACTAGTGAGGTTTAGGCCCGTCAAGATGGCAGCAGTGAGGTTAGCGATGCGTTGTTGTCGATGACAGCTGTCAAAAAGCACGTGGCTTTGTTTACAAATTCAAATTTCCCGCCAAAATTCAAATTTCCCGCGGGCGGCGGCGGAGGCGGAGGCGGCGGCGGAGGAGGAGGCGGGCGGAGGCGTGCGGCGGCGGAGGTGCCGCAGAACCCGCTTATTATACTACTGTCTTAGTACAGTACCGAGGAACGATTACTTTTATCAAATTAAGAAATCCACGCGAGGAAAGCCGCGGGTAACTACTATTTACTAATTATATCCTTTCATTAACACAAACGAGGAAACTGCCGTATACTTGTACAGAATAACTCATTTTGTCATATTGTGGACAGTCCACGTAACAACGGCAGGCGTGCAGCGAGTGTCTGATGCCTCAGCCGTGATGTAGTGTTTACAGTGCAATTTGTCTTCTGGAATGGGACAGAATAATTTTCTTTTTCTTTCCTTGACCTGTCTCAGTCTCATCCTTGGTTTTGCCAATATGAAAGTGACCGAGATAAGAGTGATGCAGCCAGACCCTGTTATGAATGGTATGAAAATATCGCTCATAGGGTCAGTTGGTGCATGTCTTTCAGTGGGCTTGGCGGACTGATATGTAATAGCACCTTCTGGTTCAGTGAGGAAAGTAACGGGAAACTACCTGACTCCTCATTTCCCTAGCATGCCTCTTCAGTGACACCGAAGCTATCTATGACAACTGTTGGCGGAGCTCTGGAGGATCAAACCAGCCTTCATGCTGAATACCCAACGTACACAATTGACCAGCCTATCAAGTGTCCTTGCGGTCGATGTGGTTCAACTTACGCAGTTCCCTCGAGAGTAGAGTTCACTGTCAGGTCTTAGTCTACGTTGTCCTCTTTCTTTTCCACTAACTTGTTCTATTAACCCCTAGCTTATTAGATCCAACTTTTCAGCAGCATAAACAGCTTCCAGCATTATCAACATGTTTATTATTATAATTTATTATTGTTAATATTAATATAATTATTATTTCGTTATCAAATACACATACCACATTTGTTCTTTGATTCATCACCCATTAATTCACTTAAGCAACGTTCTAATGGCCTATCTCGATAATATATCCTTAACCTCATGTCCTTTTTTTCAGTAACTAATTGGTACATGATGATTGAATTTTGTGTGTGCATAATTTGTAGGTATTCTTATGTATTTCATTCAGGCACTTTTCTTTTCCACGTGTGGCAGTATTTATAATTGTTTAAGTATATTTCTTAAAAAATCACTACATAGGTATCAAAATTTAGAAAACGATTCTTCTTAAAAGAAGATCCCCCTGTTAAAATTCTGCGTATCACAGAAAATATTGTGGTGAAAATATGATACTCCTCTTGTTAATGAGCCGGCTCCACGGTGTAGGGGATTCCCTCTTACCTGGAGGCCCCGGCTTCGATTCCCGGCCAGGTCAGGGATTGTTACCTGGATCTGATGACTGGTTCAAGGTCCACTCCGCTTAAGTGATTATAATTGAGGAGCCATCTGACGGTGAGATAGCGGCCCCGGTCTAGAAAGCCAAGAATAACGACCGAGAGGATTCGTCGTGCTGACCGCACGACACCTCGTAATCTGCAGGCCTTCGGGCTGAGCAACGGACGTTTGGTAGGCCACGGTCCTTCGGGGCCTTTGAGCCATTGAGTTTTTTTTTGTTTCTCATGTTGTTAATAGAAACTGAGGAAAACGTACATAATTGCTTAATTTGCCTGCTGCCATTTCTTGATGGATACAGTACTTTTGTATCCATCTCTTGGCACAGGCCAGAGTAAAGTGTAGCTTTCACCGAAGTCCCAGTCTCATCCATGGCTGTGACAATATGAAAGCTTCTGTGGTATGGGTGGTGCTGAGTAATGGCATTCAGAGCACGACTAGTGCGTCTGATTGTTATGAAAGGTGCTGCTCATAGGGTCAGTCGTGCTGCAATAGCACTTTCTGACCCAGTGAGGAAAGCAATAGCTAATTACCTCACTCCTCGTCTTGCCTAGTAAGCCTCATTTTGGTGCTGCCATTGGTTTTTGCGGTTTCCTTATAACCGCATAACCTTTGGTGGTGCTATTTGAGGATCCAACCAGCCTCTGGACTGATGACCTAACAGACAGACAGACAGACAGACAGACAGACAGACAGACAGACAGACAGACAGACAATTGCTTAATGAGGTTCTGAGAAAAGCACATTGTGCTCATTGTTGTATGATCATTTCTTAAGTTTTCACATACAGAACACATTATAAAAATATATTACACATACTTCCTGGATACTTAATATAACCAGGTATTTAAACGTTACAATTTCAGCTTTCAGTTAAGACCAAAAATGTGTACATTGATTCCTTTATATTGTTCATTTAAGCCATTAGAACTCTCATTAAGTGTCTGACATGTCATCAGGATGGAATTTGCTCACCAACATGAACTGATTTTATCCCGAGTTCGGAGACCAGGATTACTTGCCACTAATGATGGTCAGCTACTTTTGAAATCTATGAAAAGAGTACAGTAAGGCACCTATAACGACTTAAACCTAACAGAAGAAAGGAAAACAAACCATGTATACGTCCAACGAAAGGAGATTACTGGCCTTGA
Organism: Anabrus simplex; assembly: GCF_040414725.1. Taxonomy (NCBI): domain Eukaryota; kingdom Metazoa; phylum Arthropoda; class Insecta; order Orthoptera; family Tettigoniidae; genus Anabrus; species Anabrus simplex. Next base: position 316,605,222 of record NC_090268.1, read on the forward strand.
AGTGGCAATAAACAACCTAATTTTTTACTCACCCGTCAATCAACTCATGTTCAAGGCTGAAATATCACCTGGTAATGCTCTTATTTGAGATTTAAACAGTTGTAAATCTTTCGGTGAGTTTATAGTCGTGTAGCAACAAATAACTGGTCCATTTCATTCTCATTACCTAACAGTCCACTAGTAAAACAGCCTCTGAATTTTTACCGCTGTTTAAAATATATCTCATTTTGCGATTTCTATATTATTATTATTATTATTATTATTATTATTATTATTATTATTATTATTATTATTATTATTATTATTATTATTATTATTAATGTGCTGAACACCACTTAAATACGTAAACTCATATGTCGTAAAGGGGGAATTATTTATGATACGAGTAGCATTAAGTACGGTAAGGTGACATCCTCCCTGTTCTGTACCCCAGAAAGCTTGAGACATCGTAAAGTCAGAAAGAGATACTGAAGGAGAGGGATAAAAGGTTGGTTAATACTGAAATACTCTCCCTCCTCAAGTCAGAAAATGTATAGTCTAAGGTAATTTTAATGCATTTGCACGAATAATGAATTTTTGCTTTTAATAGTAATGATCATGTTGTATTTGTATGAAAAATATTTCACTAAGATGTTCGTTATAGTAAGTAGTAATTTCCTTTCAAAAGTACCTACACCAATGTAGCGAAGGACATCTTGTGATACAGTCTGGCAGAGTGCTCCTAACACAAGAACACAATCGGGAATTGGAAAGATGAAGCCACTTCCATATTCAGTTGTTCACTTCAGCCTTATACGTTTTTAACAGGGTAATTTAGTTAATAAAATTTACAATAAATTGACAATCACATCAATATTGATCCACAAACATTTGTAATTAATAGGGATTGTGTAAAGAATAACTAGAGCAATGGTAATTAGCTATCAGAAAAATGATTCGTGATTTTAATTTATGTATTGGCAGAAATGTATTATATTGTAATCGTTTCCCCCCCACTCTTCCATCCTAACATTTCTCACTCTACGAGCCATATTCCTATACATCGTGATTATTCTGTAACGCCGGGATAAAATATTTTCTCAAACTAACGTGTTATGTCGATCTTCTCCTGTATTAATCTTTTTGAACAAGCAGGTAGAAAATATCTTCTGACATTCCTTCTGAACTCAGGGTAACTTCCGTTAGAATAGAACTGGGGGAAACACAGGAATTCGCAGATTGGTTGTAGATGACAGATATAATGACAACCCTGAATAGGATGTTACAGGCCATCCATGTTAGGTAGTTGTTGAACAAAACAAGAAATCAAGGGATGTGTAACACGTGACGTAGGGCCAAACGTGACTCTACAGGTACCTACCTACGTTAGGGTTCTCCGTCTCCCATGGATGCCCCATAAAACTGATATAAATCAGTAATATATATCATATATGCATCCTACTGATACATATACCACTATAATAATAATAATAATAATAATAATAATAATAATAATAATAATAATAATAATAATAAATAATAATAATAATAACAACAACAATGGAGTGTGTCCTACGAAGAAGCCTGGTGCATGTCTTTCGATATGACGCCGTACAGGCTAGGTGTGCCTCTATGAGGATGGGGTTTTACCGATGATGAATTCTAAAGATGAATACGGCACGCACACTCAGCCCCCGAGCTATCGGAATTAACCAACGAAGTTTGAAATCCCCTCAATTGGCCGGGAATCGAACCCGGGACCCTTTGGACCGAAGTCCAGCACGATAACCTGACACTTACATAACAAATAAGGATAACAGCAATATTAAATGACACGAGACTGGCGTATTTGACCACCTTCAAATATCATGGTCCTAAGCCGAAATCGAACCGGCTAACCCAGGCTCAAACTGCCTGAGCTACTCTGCCTGGCCTTCACAGTTATGTTCAAGCTTGCATATTCGTTATCCTTATCTATTGGACGTACTTACATTATAAGAAGTTGCCCGAGTGTGTCCTCGTTTGACAAAATACCCTTAATGGAGCAAATTAACCGTATTACTTGCTGCGTTTGCATATAGGTTATTTTTCTTAAAATAAAAATATTTTACCTAAATCACATACTTACGGTACATGCGTATGGGCTTGTACGTGCCACATAACCTGCATGGTAAAATACTGAAACCTCGACAGATATATTTCAAGACCCCAAGTGACTCGGCTATGCGGTTTGGGTCACATAGCTATGAACTTGCATTCGGAAGATGGTGGGTTCGAAACCCAGTGTCGGCAGACCGGAAGATGGTTTTCCGTGGTTTCATATTTAGACACCAAGCAAATGCTGTACTTTAGATAAGGCCACGGTCATTTCTTTCCCATTCCGATCCTATCGTCTTCGTAAGACCTCTCTGCATCGGTGCAATACAAAACAGACAGCACATTTCAAGATAGAAATTAATTGGGACGGAATACGCCCTAGGGAGTCTAAACAGCATTCTTTCGGTTCTCCGAATGGGTACGATGCCATTTCACCAGATCGGATACCTCTAGGTCTCGTCTTCCCAATTCCATATTGTATTTTTATGTTCGGAGCGCTCTGACAGCCCAAGACGGAATCACAAGATGTCCTTCGCTATACTGGTGTACTCTGCCAGCCATTGTCGAAAGTCGACAATGTTTGTTCATAATATTTGGAAATTGAATTGAAAGTTAGCTTTTTTTAATCTTATCTTGTACAAAAGTCTCAGGCGATGTCTGAGAAATATGGATTTTCCAAATTATTTTCCTTGATGTATTCAGTCATATTTCGTTTAAGAAGTGTAGAAGTGTAGAAGTGTAGTACTGTCTGGACTCTGAACGATTTTACTATCCGCTGTCATAGTCCAAGACTCGCTGCCGAGTAGTGATGGGACATTCGATTCATTTTACTGAATCGATTCATTTGATTCCGTTCACGTTACTGAATCGATACAGTGATCCGATTCACGGCTCATTGGTCACCGCTCCTACTGCATCTGTGTAGTATGTGCTGGTAAGACAGCAGCAACAGCATTCAGTGCTCGCAGCTGCCATCTGGTCTTCATACTATGAACTCCTTTCTTAGAAAAAATGCTAGTTACTCTAATACATCGAAGGTTTCCGGTGACGCAGGGTGGAAAAGGTTAGGATTAGGAAGGTAGCAGCCATGACCTGAATTAAGGTACAGTCCCAGCATTTCCTGGTGTGAAAATGGGGAAACTACGGAAAAACCATCTTAACGGCTGCCGACGGTGGGATTCGAACCCACCATCCCCCGAATGCAAGCGCATAGCCACGCGATATTAACCGCACGACAACTCGCTCAGTCATTTAAAAAAAAAAGTATTTTTCTATCAGCTGAGGATTTTTTTTAATAGTCATATTTTGTATAGGCTACCCGAGATGTACAGTAGCCCGCTGGTTTTCTGATTCAACATACTGTTATTGCGTCTGTCCACATATGATTGAAGTCTTGTGCAACGATGTGACATATGAACTGAGAGAATACTGAGCCGTTCTTCCCAATATAAAACAGGTACTTTTGAGTGGTCATGAGCATGACTCAGTCATAGGGCAGGCTAGAGTCGAGTTTAATTGTCAAATGTCAACTAAGTTATAATACTAAGATTCATTAAACTAATAAATAGTATAACCTAATAGCCTACCTACTTACTAGCTACTTCAGAATTATGTTGTGACTACCTTTTTAACACTGCAAATAAATCCATCTATTATTTAAACCTCCCTGTAAGAAGAGGACAGTGAATGCAAATGGGTATTATTTTCAAATGAGCTGAGCTCGAGAGTCCATTATAGCATACGATTCTTTCAGTGTAGCATGGCTCACTGTATGTCTCGCTGCAGTGAGCCGATAAGGAGCTGTGTGTATCTTGTGTCTCACTGAGCCGCGCTCGTTCACGATTCTTTCGATGTGCCATGGCTCACTGTATGTCTCGCTGCAGCGGAAGCTCGGCTCTCCGCGTGTCCAGTGAGCCGATGAGCCGTGTGTATCATGTGTCTCACTGAGCCGCGCTCGTTCACGATTCTTTCGATGTGCCATGATTCACTGATTCACTGTCTCGCTGCAGCGGAAGCTCGGCTCCCCGTCAACGTCCAGTGAGTGCGCCACTCAGCACTGTCCGCTGGGAGTAAGCTGAATCATGTGCCGTGAGCTCGCCGTTCCTGTGAATCGATTCACTCGGACACTTGAATGAATCGATACACTGCTTCGAATCATACATTCAGTAGCCAACACTACTGCCGAGGTTTACTAAGGAATGCGAATTGAGGTAGTTTACCGTTGCTTCCTTTTCTGAACGAGAAGATGCTATTACACATCAGTTTGCCATGACCAGTGAAATGTACGTATCAAGCTATCCTACAAGCCATATTTCATACGAACTGGGTACATAAGAAGTGGCGTCACTATTCTGTATCCCAAAGACCTTGATGTTCGGCTCGCCAGGTGCAGGTCTTTTGATTTGATGCCCGTAGGCGACTGCGCGTCGTAATGAGGATGAAATGATGATGAAGACGACACATACACCCAGCCCCCGTGCCAGCGAAATTAAGCAATGATGGTTAAAATTCGCGATCCTGCCGGGAATCGAACCCGGGATCCATATCACCAAAGGCCAGCACACTAGCAATTTAGCCATGGTGAAGTGAGAAACAGAGATTGGGGAAGAGAGATGGTTGGTTGCCACTGAAGTACATACCCCCTCAAGTCAGAAGAGGTACAGGACACTTGTCCACTCTTCACCTATTGTGTTTTATTTTTTTATCCTTTTAATTTAGTCCTTGTGCAACATGCTCGTTGAAACAATTCCTCGCTCTCTTTTCCTTCAACCTTCTAGATTCCATATTCTTGCATTCCTCACTTTCTTCAAATTTTTCAACTTCTCGCGGCATTTTATGACAACCAAGTTGTGGTCAGAATCCACGTCTACTCCTTGGCAAATCTTGCAATCCAACACCTGGTTTATGAATCTCTGTTTAATCATGATGGTCTGTTCAATACCTTTCAGTGTCTCCAGGTCTATATAGCCGCCGTTTGTGGTGTTTGAAACAAGTATTAGCAAGGATTAAATTATGTTCGGTGCAGAATTCTACCAGCCAACGTCCTCTTTCATTCCCTTGTCCCGGTCCAAATTCTGTTACTAATAAATATTATTAATTGAATTTCTTGTCAGTTTCTCACATTTCTTGAAACAAGGAAATATAAAAGGTTTGAAGTGTTTTTGACCTACGATTATCGTTCTTCAGTCTTCACCAGCCAAGAAGACTTGAATATCGAGTTAATTATCGCGCTGAAAAAATACTGTTCATCATAAGACAGACCAACCAAAACCAGCTGTAGATTTAATAACTATGTGTAACTGTAATCCCAACATTTACCCCAATATTCTAGAAATTTTGGCCATTTTACCTTTGTCAGTATGTACTAATGAACGATCCTCTTCTATATTACACCGCCTGTGAACATATTTACATAATTCTACTGGTAATACTGTGAATAAATAAATCGAAACTCTTGAACATACATGAGCTAATGAAGCACATCCGATATTATTGGACATTGCAGTGTGATTCGCCATGTTCAGTGACAAAAGTGTGTTGCTGTAGATTTCATAAAGTATCGGAATGTGTTGCAATCAGGTATATTCAACTTGGTGGTACCAAACCCTATGGCGCAATAGCCAGAAGGGCCAACGCCTACCAAGCGACCGCTGCTCAATCCGAAGGCATGCACATTATGATGTGACGTGTGGTCAGCACGACGAATGCTCTCGGTCGATTTTCTTGGCTTCCTACACCGGAACTGAGTGATACAGTAGAGTAATACGTGAGAAGTATTAATATAGTTGTTGTCTTTGTCATCCTGAGTGAGTTTCATTCTTTCATTTACTCAAATATTTAATCATATATATTCATTGATGTGTTTTATTTTACCTTTTAAATATCTGCTTTATATAGCACCGACACAGATAGGTCTTATGGCGACGATGGGATAGGAAATGGCTAGGAGTGGGAAGGAAGCGGCCGTGGCCGTAACTAAGGTACAGCCAGAGCATTCGGCTGGTGTGAAACCCACTATCTCCCGAATACAAGCTCATAGGTACGCGCCCCTAACCGCACGGCCAACTCGCTCAGTGGGTTGTTTTAGGCGTAGTAGTAGCAGTAGTAGTAGGAAAATAATTAAAATATCGGTAAAATGCATTTGAATAGCCGGTCTTAAAAATACACTCCTACACCCCCCCCCCCTCCTTCACCCGACGAAATTATGCCAACGCAGCACTCTACGACGATATCTAAAACATGGTACAGTATTAGTCTTCCCTTAATGGAACACAAGCAGATATTGTGTTGCTTAAGGCTTATAGAGTTACGAACGAAGTTTTCTAAGACTAACTAACAACATTAAAACTTTGTTTGCCGTTTAGGGTCACCTAGAACAACACACGACAGTATGTGTACACGTATTCCCTACATTACATCAATGATAAAACTTCTTATCTGTGTCCCAAGAATCTTACATAGCATGCAAGCTTCTGCCCGACTGCGCACGGCTGAATTATTTAATTCTGTATTGCATGTATCCTAATTAAATTCGGTTATTCATCGTCCTCATTTACCGCAAGACAGGTGCAACAAGCATTCAACACAAGTTTATGCAAATGATTTGTATATTTTGCATCAGTTTAACAGTCATTTGAAGTAGAATAAGATGGAATGAATGATCATAATGCTAATGAAGCGGTCCTGGCTGTCTTATCAAAACAATTCTTCCGGCAGGATCGGCAAACATCCCCAGCCTTCTTGACGAACTACTCTACACTACCTACCACGTCGACATGAGAGCCGTGGGATTGGATAGGGATAATTAAGGGCTTGATTAATTACTGTTTAATCGTTGAGGAGATAAATGAACAAATGGCAGTGAAAATAGGAACGGACGGAGGATCGAGGCAAGGAAACAAAGAAGAAGGAGCGGATGAAGGAACGATGTAGGAGGAATAGTGAAAAATGAAGCAAGATGGGAAAAAGGAAGAGAGGAGGAAAGTTTTTTTTTTTGCTAGGGGCTTTACGTCGCACCAACACAGATAGGTCTTATGGCGACGATGGGATAGGAAAGGCCTAGGAGTTGGAAGGAAGCGGCCGTGGCCTTAATTAAGGTACAGCCCCAGCATTTGCCTGGTGTGAAAATGGGAAACCACGGAAAACCATCTTCTGGGCTGCCGATAGTGGAGAGAAGGAAAGAAGGGAAGGGGTGAACAAGGGAATTATAAGCGCAGCTATTGTTTTGTCATGTACAGTATGAACAATCTTCATTATTCAAAAACTTTACTGAGTGTTACCACAGGTTTCAGTCCATCCTTAAACTATTTTCCATGTTTTCAGTTTCGTCATATTTAGCTGTAGACTTTTTGATTCTTTCGTCTAAAATATAGTTTTCTATTTTTTTTTTTTTCTTCAAACCTTTGAGAATCATATCCATCCTGGCTATTTGAACATCCTATGTTCCATTTTTTTTTTTTTTTATCATACAAGATACCAACTCTTTTCATCAGACTGTTGCGGTATCGTTTTCCATGACAATTCCACAGCTCAAGGGGATTGTTAAGTCACTGGTCGACGAAGTAGTTGAAAAAAGTCTTCCGAATAAAATTAAAAATTGATCCTCCCCGTAGCGAAGTACGGACACGAAAGCTCCTGTCACCTATGCAGCTACCTACACTTCTCGAATATTTTGAGGCGCATTAGCTTATTTGTTTCGGCTACAAATTTCTTGCCGATATTTTGATAATGTTTTCTGTTATTTCATGATCGCCTATATTTTGAGACTGCACCGGACATGTTTCTGCTCCACTCGTACAGGTTGTAAGAACGAAAAGGCTGTCAAGATGTTTGAGGAGTTATTTACAAATATCACGTCTTGAATGTACAGTTAATCCCGGTCTAGTCCGTAATGAGGGTCTGTGACTCACAAAAGACCGCATGTGGTGTTCTCGATTGTGTCGCACTACCTGCTGGAGCCTGCAGCTGAGGCCCGGTGGGGAATGGGACGGTCAGAAAGGGAGGTTTCGAAAGGCTCGTAACTCAATAGCTCACGCACGAACACATGTCATTGACCTCATTGAAGATGTCCATGTGAAAAAACGCGCATGGAAACGACATAAATTATAGAATAAATTGAATTAATTTAAGTCCTAAGAAGAGTCCTTACAAAATGGAAAGAAAAAATATAGCACAGCCATGCTTGGATCTAATGAATGCATGCATATTGGGAGGGAAATGGGCAGGTAGTGATTTATAATCGTTCGTTTGTCCGGATCCTTGGCTGAATGGTCAACGCAGTCGCCTTCGGTACAGAGGACTCCGGGTTCGAAATCGGGTCTGAGATTTTAACCGTAAATTATTAATTCTCCCGGCTCAGGGATTGGGTGTTTGTAATGTTTCCAACATCCCTGCAACTCACTCGCCACACCCAACACTATCCTCCACCACAATAAGACGTAGTTTTCTATACACGGCAGATGCCTTCCACCCTCGTCGGAGGGTCTGCCTTACAAGGGCTGCACCAAACTGCACGAAACTATTAAAATTAACCACCCCATCCACTTGTTTTAACGTATGGCCTTTAGTGCCGGGAGTCAACTACAGTACATGTACCGCTGTGTGAGGGTGTCGACTGGGTGTAGGTATCATTGTACGGGCTAACGATAAGAAGGAAGTGACCTCGCCCTTGAGAGAGGTTTCATCCCGGGGTTTGCCGGCAGTTGAAATGGGAAACCACGGAACTCGATTTCGAGTATGGCCGACGGGGGATGTTGTAGTAAAAAAACGGTAGTGAACTTGACTTTGTTATTTTTCTTATCACCTCCCGAATTACCATATGGCCTTTTGCCATACAGAAAAGACTCACCGTGTATTTTATACATTATTTACTTATATATTATTTATTCAGTAAACCATGTAATTATTGTAAATAATATCTCATGTTAAAAATGGCCTACTAAACAATTTATTTGTACGTGGGGCTCGTCCTTTTTCAAAAATCTGTTGTCAGATGTATGGTAAATAAAAATACTATACGGGTACTAATACAGATGTGTGTATTCGGTTCTTAGCAGCTAGGATCGTTGTTTCAAATTATATATTTCGCTTCAGTCGGAAATAATAATAATAATAATAATAATAATAATAATAATAATAATAATAATAATAATAATAATAATAATACAACGGAAAGGAGCCTTTGCAGTTTAAACCTCGAGAGGATAGCCCACGCTGCAAGAAAAGCAGAACACCTCACCTCTGCAGCTAAGTGAGCTACAGTATTTGCAGTGAATTCGAAGAATGGCTGTCAAAGAGGGAGAAATATAAGAAAGAATAGTTTCGACTTGCCAAGCCTCGAAACAACTCGACGAATGAGTGAGAAAGGATAATTCAATAGTTTAAGGATTATTTATTTATTTATTTATTTATTTATTTATTTATTTATTTATTTATTTATTTATTTATTTATTTATTTATTTATTCACGAAGCACAAGATAAGCTACACTGAGCAAATTTCACTTGCACTGTCAACAGACTATTTAACAAACGTAAACTTTCATAATAAAATATAACAAACATAACAAAATATAACAAGATCAGGTACACATCCTACTAATAACTGTCCAAATCGAAAACCATGAGAATGTCCATGTTCATAGCCAAGTCGTCGTGGGTCAAGATGGCGGTATAATCCCTTCACATCAACTTATCTTTAAGATACTATTTACACACCTCTCGGATACACTTTTATTTGATGCTATATCAAGCTCTTGTCTCCTATTAATATTGTTAAAGAGTGTTGGGAGGCGGATTAGGAAAGATCGTTGAAGTATTGAGTGCTGAGTGTGGGGAATGTGGAGAAAGTCTTTGGTTCTGGTGGAGCGGGAAGGAACGCGGAGAGTGAAGAGAGAAACAAGATTTTCCGAGCGGTAATGTCCATTTAAGATCTCGTGGAGGAAACTCAGGTCAGCTACCTGTCGCCTGATGTGCAGCGGTGACACATTAATTGCCATTAATACCTGCTGCTTGACGAGAGTGCAGAGTCTCACGGATAAAAGTGTAGGTAGATTGAGTAACTGTGGGCCATTGGTTGTTGTAACTATGAATTAACTAATAATAATAATAATAATAATAATAATAATAATAATAATAATAATAATAATAATAATAATAATAATAATAATAATAATAATATGATGATGATGATGATGATGATGATGATGATGATTTCGTACGGCTATTAAAAGCCTGGTGCAGCATTTGTACGGCCTTTCGAAAAAATTAAAGAACGTCGTCTGCTGGGTATAGGAAACTGCGTACCTATATCTGTCATATGTGAGCAGGGTTGAATGAGTTAAAAGAATATTAGAGAGTGAAAACAAACAGTCTGCGAGAGAAGGGAATTAATTGTTCACAATTAAAATCCTACCACGCGGTCGGGAATCGAACCATACAAATGGACATGATGATATGATGATGATGGTGGTAAAGAGGTGTAGGAGGAGGAGAAGAAGGAGAAGAAGATGAAGAAAAATTAAATAAATTGAATTCATAAGTAATATGTAACGGTGTGTTTTGAAATGTGTTTATATCTTACGAATGTTCAGTCCAGCACCTTTGGTACATATTATGCTAACTTAATAGCTACTTTATATTTTCTGAAATTAGGCTAAAAGAGAAGAAAGCCTTGCGGAAAGCTGAAGAGAAAAGAAGCAGAAAGATTTGAGGTAAGAGGAAAGCAAGGCTAGATGGTGGATGTGGGGAAAATTCAACTTTGCTATTACATAGTAGGATATCGGGATTAAAAGTTGCGGAGGGCGGTCTGTGTGAGAAGGGTGTTGGAACCGTGAATGTTAGAGAGTGCACATAATGAAGGGATTAAGAGAAGAAAGAGATGGCAGCTAAAGTACGTCATTTGGTAAAACTGTGGGGAAAGTAACATCGAGGTTGGGGCTTAAGGAAACAGCAAGATAAGGGAAGTATAATAAACTGTTCGTAGAAACAGAGAGATAAAACTGTAGGTTTACAGGAAAGTGATAATTGTATAAATCATAATATTCAGGAAGTGATTAATTTTAAATTGACATTCACAGTAACACAGATGGTATTCATCAAGCATCAGGTCAGCGAACTGTTGTGTATGACAATCTCTGTTTAACTGCGCATGCTCTGGTTAGGACTGAAGAATATCCTCGGCGAATCTTAGAGCACTTTCACGATTGCTTAACAAATGAGAGGCTATTGTTCTGCTGGGACATTAATAATGTTATTGGTTTTATGTCTCACTAACTACCTTTTACTCTTCCCGGAGACGTTGAAGTGCCAGAATTCTGTGCGGTAGGCGGTGCTGTACTTACTGGGAAATCCGTTTACACGAGGCTGCCTTACTTGAGCACCTTCAAATACCACCGGACTGAGCCAAAATCGACCCCGCATACTTCCTGAGTCACTCAGCCTGGCAGATGGTATCATTTTCAAAATTTGATTCAGAAGAAGAATATCTTTATTGCACGAATGTCTAAAACTACATTTGTTCAGATTGACTGGATTAATAACTGAGTTTGTAAAAATTATAAGCCATCTTCGTACAAGGCCATGAAGCTATATGTTGGTTATTCATACTGAAGACTGATTTAATCCTCAACAGCTTTGCCATCATAGATGGCCTAGGCGTCACTAAAGAGGCATACTAGGCAAATGAGAAGTGAGGTAGTTTCCTGTTGCTTTCTCTACCCGTGAAGCTAGGCAACATCTAGAATTACATTATATTATACTTGATGTTTTACTGTTATTATTAAGAGCAAGGACTTTGTGTATATGTCCTTACCGTGAATACCTCAAATCACAAATACACAATCAGCTTCAAATTAATCTCCACAGGTTTGTGAGTTTTGATTGTAATAATAATAATAATAATAATAATAATAATAATAATAATAATAATAATAATAATAATAATAATAATAATAATAATAATAATGTTACTGCCTCAGATACCGCGCGCAAACTTTTTAATTTGACGCCATCTGGCTGCCTGCACCTCAATTTCGAAGTTCCGTTTTATCTAGACCTGCTAGACGGCGGAGAAAACAGAATCGCTCTTGGGCGTCTAAGGGTGAGCTTTTAATCGATTTTGTCGGTTAAACACTAAATATGTTATCAGATATCTCTCACATGCCGACATCGTGCGACATGGAGTGCCGAATAGACTTTTTATCGCCCTTCAAAAACTCCACTATCTTAGGATCGGGTGGCTGACAATCACTGATGAAGGAGTGTTGGTAAAGTATCTAGAAGCACTGCTGGAAGGCATTCTTTTGTAGGTTCCGTGGTTCTGCTTTTGTTTCATTCACTGATACAAAATGGCATCCTTTTAGATGTTCTTTCACCGAGCTCGCTAGCTGCAGTCGCTTAAGTGCGGCCAGTATCCAGTAATCGGGAGATCGTGGGTTCGAGCCCCACTGTCGGCAGCCCTGAAGATGGTTTTCCGTGGTTTCCCATTTTCACACCAGGCAAATGCCGGGGCTGTACCTTAATTAAGGGAATGGAGGAGCGGATTTGAACTGGCCACCCTACTACGTAAACTCCGGCTCAGGCAAAACCTCCGCGAAGGTTCGGAGCTGCCTTCGGGCAGAATACACCCTTACCTTACCCTTACAGAAATATTCGTATTATTTTCCTAGCGATTTCTTTTAATTATTTCGTTGCACTATTCATGTTATTTTTAACTGCCCCGTTTATTTTTGTTTCTTGTTTTACTGTACATTTTTATTCGGTTTCGCTTATTGTGAAAATTATTATTTTATGAAATTCCTTGTTTTGATCTAACTTTTGAAATCAGTTTGTTTTCAAACAATTGTTTGTTGTATTTGCTGTTCTTTTCTTGTTGCGTAATTTATGTTTGAATTTAATATCGTTGTTGCACCTCTGCGAGTAAATATTTGTTAATTATCAAAGCACATACTGTGACCGTGAGGCCACAAATGAGTGAACAGGTGTTGGTGCGGCTTGTGTTCGCTTGTCGGCGAGATGGGGTGCGCGCGACCTTGGACAAGGGCGAGAACGAGTTTTTTTGTGCAGAGGGCGGCCGGCTGGCTAACGGAATAAAAATAAAAAAATGAAGGTTGGCGAGTGAAAGAAGGAGGCCAGCGCGTGTCACCTGTAATTGCGAGGAATGATATGAATGAAATATTTGTAATATCTTTGATGGCGACGTGCATAATTACGGAAGGCTCAAGGACTAAATTAAAATAAACTGGATAAAAGAATAGCACATATGGAGGATATAAATTAAAAACTGAAATTTTGGAATAATTTACACGACCTTGTGGCTAAAATGGTGATGAAGTTGTAGATTCGTACAGTAGAAGAATTTAGTTCCTAAATTGACTTTACTTCCGTGCATGTGCACCAGACATGATATTTAAGTCATGTGATACGAATACTCATTCTCACACACTCTGGCGTGTCTTGGACTATCACCTTCAGTCGCTCAGCGTGGAACGTCGTGAATACTGGCTTCACTCCTGTGCTCTACACGTCTGAAAATTGGATACAATTTAGAACAGTGCTGTGATCAGACGTCGAATGTGCAGATATTAATCCCTTAAGTACGTGTCATTTCCAAAATACAGTTACGTGTGTGTTTGGAGCCTACTATAAAGCATTTTGTGTAAGTTTCAGCTTTCTTACGAGTGGACGCGGAAGACGTGGACGTGAATATTTCCAGAAGAGGACGGAATCTCACATCATGGATTACCAGTGCTTCACCATGAAGTTCTAAACCTTTGACCATCGTTGGCGGCGTCGGGATGCAGATTCTTTCGTCCTGGCATGGCTGATTGAGAACCCAGACTTCCAGACATGAAGATTTCTCTATAAGTTAAGTCGATTACGTCTCATTTATATCTGTTCTATGTAGTTTTGTTCTATTCTTTCTTTCTTCTTAGTAAGCTATTTTGACACATTTTATGGTTGTTTATTTGCTCGAATACGTCGTAAAACTGACACAGGTGATTACTTAATGACCATGTGGCCATGAATATGACAGTGAAGGGTTCTGATAGTTATCCATGTGTTATCGACACCATCTTTGCTTATTGAGTAAATTTCGTCACGAATATGAATTAATTTATGTCTGAGGGATTTAATGGTAGGATATTTCGTCCACACTTTCTATATTTTCCTTGTATTGGAACTTCTACTTGTACCTCGTGTCTGAGACAACGTGTCATCGGGATATTGAGTCCGAATTCTATGTACGAATTTAATGTGAACATGTGCATCGGGAGCATGTGATAATTAGTTGGAGTAATTAATCATCGAGACACTTTTAAGTGGATATTATGTATTTGTAGGACGTTGGTAGGTCCTGATATTTCACGGCTACACATATTTGAGATTAAGATGCGACAAGTTAGGGTCGTCATTGTGGTACACTGTGCGTGTAGAATATATGGAATAATTGGCATGAATCTTCGTGAAACTGAGCTTTTCACATGTTAATGGATTATTCGCGATAAATGCAGTGTAGTCTAATGTTAGTGTCTTCAGATGAAGAAAATGAAAGTCCATGTTAATCGATGTACTTTTTAATTCGTGGGAATATCCCAAATTTTCTCAAGTAATCCAGTAATTTCAAGCTCAAGGTACAGATGAATGTTCGAGAAGGCCTTAGGTCTAAAGAACAGGTCTTCGACGAAATATCTAAATAATATCTGATTCGTGACTATATCAGCTCATTCGTTGATGCAATTTTTCGCTCTCATGTGATAACTCAATCTTGCTGTAACTCAATAAATTTGTTAATAGGAGAGTAATACGGTTGATCGACACTCGTCGACATGTACATAGTGTAGATATTTTCTTCTTGGTACTCACAGTCTTCTTGACAATTTCCGTAGTTAGCTGTAGAAGTAGTTATTTGTTAGTATTTAGAGGATTATTTTTTATTTGTTCTGCTCTGAAACATGTGATACTGATATTATCGATTGATAGTGGACAGGATTTCCACATGGATGGTATTCTCCCCATTTACTTACGTTTGCAAGCCCAGGAGGCGTTTTATTTTGTTTAATTATTGGTCAAATACTTAACGTTCAGTATAATTCTCACGGAAAGAGATGTGAGACGACGTGAACAGGTATATCCGACGTCTCGGATTAACTTAGAGAAAACCAAGGCAAATTCAACTTTTCGTTTTATTGTTAAGACAACGACTGTAAATTTTATTTTTGCTATGAGTATTAACTTTTGAATCTTGGATATTTCTCTATTATACTCGTTCTTACAATTACTGCATTTTTTCCAGATTATCGATGAAGGCTCGGCCCAGACCTCATTTTTCTGAATGAAAATTTTAATTCAACTTTAAACCAATAACTTAATAACTTTAAGGACGAGAAAAAAAATTTTCACAATGTAAATACTCTGTTAGAATGTCAGGGAAATAACTGTCGTGTACCATCCCATTTGATTGCACATAGGTTTGTTACATCAAGAGCCATATTAAATTCCATAACGTAACGATCATAATCATAATCACAGATTTCAGGATGGCCAATACTGCATTTAATTAAATAAAAGTGTCACATTTGTTCTATACTTGGAACGTGCTTATTTGATGTACCCTATGATAATCCTGCCACATTCATTTATTTTATAAGCCTACAGCCACCGAACTGAGCACCCCTGGGGTGTCTCGTGTTCGTAGACTGACTATGACGGGCACATCTTAGTGGCGCCCAACGTGGGGCTCGATTTGTGGCTTAAAAGGTGGCTTACTCCATCGTGGAACTTGATTAATTTTTTCTCCACGTGGTTTAATTTGACTGGATCAAATTATTAATTATTCAAGGTTCGGCAGGTTCATTTCAGATTTAATGCCATCCCAGTTAGGTAGAATTCTAACAGAGTACGCGGAATTTTCGGAGTATTTTACTTAAGATTATGTGTTTCACATGGAAAAATGAGGGTTAGGAATTTTCTTCATGAAACTTGAATTTGCCTTATCACAATCAACATGTCTGGGGGGAAAGTTTCTGCATTTCGGCGTTTGCTGACACAGGTCACTTTATGAATAATAGAATGGATCTCGAGGAGATTAGGAAGTTATTAGAGGAGAGCACAGGAAGAGAGTAGGAAAATACAGGAAATACAGGAAGATAGTAATGAGCGCATGAGTCAAAAAATGAACATTATGGGTGCTGCGATACAGGAAGAGAATAGGAAGGCACAGGAAGAGGCGAAAAAGGGTCGTGACGAACTATATGCAAAACTGGAGGAAACTAGTTGTCGGATTGACAATATCGTGTTAGAGTGCAGGGAAAATCAGAAAAAAACCCTGGAACAAGTTGTTACTTTGACAAGCCAGATTAAAGAGGATAATAAGGTTATCACCGGGAAGGTCACCGCTCTTCAGAGTGACGTAGTCCTAGTCAGAAATAACATTGAATCCGTGAGGAAGGAGATAGATGTTATAAAGGTAGAGATTTCTACGGCACAAGAAGAGATGTCAGAACAAGTGAAAAATCTTAGAGAGGTCACAGAAGACTTAAAGAAAATAAAAGAGAAGGTCGACGATGATCTCCGTTCCGGAAAGGACAGTATCTCAGTCAACCAAATGGAGATACAAGATATTTCACTCCAGTTCGATGATATCAAGAGCATGATTGACAAAGACAAGTCGGAAATACTCGAGCAAATTATTAATCTTGCCGGAGATGTCAAGTCCGGGAAACAGAAGATGGAGGAAAATATGGACGCCCTCCAAAAATTAGAAAAAGAAATAGGATTCTTGAAGTTGCAGGATAGGAGCACTAGAGTCTTAGTGACATCATTAATGGACCGACAGAGTAATGTCGAAGAGGTCGTACAGGCTAAATCTACTGTAACAGAAGGAATATCGCCCGTAGCTGAATCGTCTCAGAATATTACCCACATTGAACAACCCACAGTAAATCTCAGTACTACACCGGCACAAAGCGTACCTCAAATCATTAATTTTATCCGAATGAGCGAGGACAGGCCTAGAAAATTCAACAACTTAAACGGGGTCACACCTAAAAATTTCATTAGGGACCTTGATGAATATATTCGTGAACAGAAGATCCCTACTGAAAAACATCTGCGAACAGCGGAGAAATTTTTAGAGGGAGACGTGCTCAACTGGTACCATGCTTTCCGTTATACGTTTGAAGACTATGAAGGTTTCAAGCGCTTGTTCCTACAGAGATACTGGGGAGCGGATGTGCAACAAGCACTACGGTTGGATTTGTATTCACGAAAATATTCCACAGATGGGCAGACGCAGTACGCTAATTACTTCTGTAATCAAGTACGACGAATGAAAGACCTCGACACTCCACCATCTGAAAATGAGTTGGTTCAAGCGATAACAAAGCAGTTTCCTGTGGAAGTACAGCGTTTACTCATTGCTGCCAATGTTCAGACCGCCGTGCAGGCTGAGGCTATCCTCAGACAGCTCGACCACACCATGAATGTCTCAACAGTACCGAAAACTCAAAGAAGTAATACTTATCAGGTCAACGTAATAGACACTCCGAAAAACCGGAATTCGACTCCAATGCTTGAAAACGGAAATCAGAGTGGACCTAAAGAGTACAAAAACCATCCCAGAGTGTACGATCGTCGATGGGAAGAGAGAAGAGCGAGACCCAGAGAGGACAGGATGGAAGATCCGAAGAACGTCCGAAGAAGGGGAAGTTACAGGACACGGGACCGACCACAGGACTACAGACGGAATAGGCCCTATGATAGACCTAGATATTATTCAGATCGCAACTACCGGAATTTCAGAGATGAAATGGAGAACCGTCATCGAGAAAGCATGAGGTACATTGAAGAATTAAGGAAGGAAACTGAAAAAGGCTCAAAATGGAAGGACGCCATTCATAATCAAGACACTGATCCAGATGTGACAGGAGCCGAGAGCCTAGAGTTCCAACGACATAGGAATCAACAGCTGGGGGCTAGGGAGCTAAATCCTTCCGCGCCACAATACGCGCCGGAGTGTCAAGGAAAAAAAAAACGTCAATTTAAGACCGACTTTTTCACTCTCCTTTAACGATTTATCTTATATGAAGGAATGGACAGTTGCTCAAATAGATTCATGGTTCGTGAAACCGGAAGACCTAATCGAGGAAAAACAACCATGTCAACTCGATAAGTCTAAAGGGCTACCAATTATAGTCACCCGATTATACGGTCTTAGGGTGTACATTGATCTCCAGCTAGGTAACACTGTATTTCCACACATATTTGTTGTCATGAACAAGATTAATTTTAATCTTATATTGGGAGCTGACTTTATGAAAGAGTACAATGCCGTTATCAACATGCAAAAAAATGAAATTTATCTATATAACGCAAATACAGTGGAACGAACGTCACTTCTGTCTGATCATCATGATGTACTGAAAGCCAGGGAGATAGAGGCGGATCAAGACGAAGATAGCCCAGCTAGCTCAGTTGCTGAGGTAATTCAGGAGGAAAACACCGAAATAGAACAAGGGATTTTTACCTCACCGGAGAAAATGGCCGAGGAAGAAACGAAGGAGGATTTCATTAGCCTAGTAAGGAGAAAGGTCAGCGAAGCCAAATGTTCCAAGGAAAATCAGGGAAAATTACTCGCATTATTGACAAAATATGAGAGTGTTTTCAGTGACAAGCCGGGAAAGATCCCAAATTTCAAGTACTCACTCCTAGTCAATGACTGGACACCGTACAAACGTAAACCCTATCCTATCGCTGAGAAGTACTTCACGGAAGTGAAGAAAATTATTCAAGAAATGGAAGCTAATGGAATTATTCGAAAGGCTACCACTCCATTCGTCAATCCACTGGCCGTGGTTCGTAAACCGAACGGGTCCTTGAGATTGTGCCTCGACGCGCGTCTATTAAATGGCCGTATCATACCGGAACACAAGACCTGATCCGACGATTTAAGGGTAGTTCGTACCTGACCGGAGTTGATATAGTTTCTTCATACCATCACATAGTGTTGGATGATAAATCACAACTATTAACAGGTTTCCTCTTTGACCAGCAAACCTACGTCTTCGTCAGACTTCCATTCGGGATCAAGACATCAGGATGTGTTTTGCTGAGGGCCTTAGATAGAAATCTCACAGATGAGGTGAAAGAACAGACCGTGAGGTACATGGATGATATCATTCTCCCAAGTAAAAGTATTGAAGAACATCTGGAACAGTTGGAGAAACTGTTGGTCAACTTGCAAGACGCTGGTTTTAAAATCAACTTGAAAAAGTCTAACTTTTGCCAACCTGAGATCCTATTTTTAGGTCACGTTGTGGACGGTACAGGGATAAGACCTAATCCTGCGAAGATTCAGGCCATTAGTAATTTTCCGCGGCCGCGACGGGTCAAACATGTAAGGCAATTCCTGGGCTTATGTGGATTTTTTTCGGAACATTGTCCTAACTATATTGATACAGTAGCGCCACTAAAAAAAACTGCTACATAAAAACAACAGATGGTGCTGGAACCACGAATGTGAAGAGGCCTTTAGAAAAATAAAATCTTTACTCAATGAAAGCATAAAGTTGGGTTATCCAGATTTTGATTCTAAATTCATAATCCAGACGGATGCATCCACAATAGGAATAGGAGCTGTTCTTTTCCAAGAAGATGTTACCAATCCTACGAATAAAGTGTACTTAGCTTTTTATAGTAGAAAACTACGGGGCCATGAACTGCACTATAACACTACTGAGCTAGAGATGCTTTCCATAGTTTGTGCTCTGCGACACTGGCAGAAAATTGTTTTCGGATACCCTGTGATACTAAGAACCGACCATAAGGCTTTAACGTTCATGTTAAAAACCACGATAGCGAACGAACGTGTTTCACGGTGGTCTCTCTTTGTCCAACAATTCGACATTGAATTCGAACACTGTCATGGACGAAATAATGTCATAGCTGACGCCCTGAGCCGGAATCCGGAAGAAAATAACGCTTCTGTACAATATGCAGACCTAATAAACGAAGATCAAGAAATACTAAGAAGACTCGGATATCTTCGACAGGCGCAGAGACGAGACACCTTTACTCGTAAACTAATTGATTACTTTGAAAGGAAGCTGGTAGCTGGTGATCTAGACTATGAAGCTATCCACAAGTTAGCATCTCACTACCTGATGTTCAATAAACTGTTACATAAATATGTGGACGCGGACCACACAAAATTAAGGATTGTGGTTCCTGCAAAATTGCAGAAGGGAATTATTTGGTTAACACACCGAACTACAGGTCTTGCTGGGACAGATAAGGTGGTGGCTGCTATACAAGAAACATTCACATGGGCGAAGATGAGAGAGATGGTACGAGTAACAATCGGAACCTGCGACACGTGCCAACGTGTAAAGCCGAACAACCGCCTGCTAAAACAATATCCCATTCCGTTATTGCCTGAACAGCCCAGGAAGGTATTCGCAATCGACCTATTCGGACCACTTCCCAGGTCTACCCATGGAAACAAACATGTAGTAGTGACCATAGATGTCTTTTCTAAATTCTTGTCACTTTTCGCCATACAGAAGAGTAATACCAAGTCAATTTTGAGACGCATTACACGTAACGTGATACCTACGATGGGCAAACCAGAGTTCTTATTATCGGACCATGGTCCTCAGTTTACATCTCAGGAATTCCAACAAGCCATGAGACAGCTTGATATCAAACACGTCTTAAATTCAATCAGATATCCAGCCGGTAACCCAGCCGAGCGGGTCATGCCCGAAATCGCTAAGTTTTGCAGAATATACTCTGGACAATGTCACTGGAACTGGATAAAAGTACTGCCTATTCTTATGGATTGCCATAACAATACCATTCATGAATCTACAGGCCAGATACCCGTTCTTATTCAACATGGGCAGTTTCCCTCTCGACCTTGGGAAAACATCGTACAATGTCCGCCTGACGTACAACCGACTCCAGCAAGGCGCATTGAAATAACAGCAGAGCACCTGCGTAAACAGGCTGACCGCAGATTACGCAGAGTTGCGAGGAAAAGATTCCACAGACCTTTACAAGTGAACGAACTGGTCTTAGTGAGAAAACCGATGGTCTCCAGCCCTACAGAACGGTTTTACGGCAAGTTTGCTGACTTGTATACTGGACCATTTAAAGTTATAAGGTCGTATAACAACAACGCCTACCGAGTCCAAAGTCTCGATGGACGACAGGAATTTATATTCAATGCCTCGAACCTAAGACTCTACCGTAAAGCAGAAGAGTGAAGAAAGAAAAAAGAAAAGACCCAGGTCGGCTGTCGAAGAAATACCAGTTTGTGTCGTGCAGAATGATTACCGTTCAGACAACTGACAGATGCTTGGGAATTATGAATACCATGGAAAATTAAACAGTGAAGTAGACAGCATACGGACCACATTTTAAGGAATGAACGTGCTTTAAAAATTTTTAACCTTGTTTAAAAATTTTTGTCCCAGTAAGAGGTGGATGTGACCGTGAGGCCACAAATGAGTGAACAGGTGTTGGTGCGGCTTGTGTTCGCTTGTCGGCGAGATGGGGTGCGCGCGACCTTGGACAAGGGCGAGAACGAGTTTTTTTGTGCAGAGGGCGGCCGGCTGGCTAACGGAATAAAAATAAAAAAATGAAGGTTGGCGAGTGAAAGAAGGAGGCCAGCGCGTGTCACCTGTAATTGCGAGGAATGATATGAATGAAATATTTGTAATATCTTTGATGGCGACGTGCATAATTACGGAAGGCTCAAGGACTAAATTAAAATAAACTGGATAAAAGAATAGCACATATGGAGGATATAAATTAAAAACTGAAATTTTGGAATAATTTACACGACCTTGTGGCTAAAATGGTGATGAAGTTGTAGATTCGTACAGTAGAAGAATTTAGTTCCTAAATTGACTTTACTTCCGTGCATGTGCACCAGACATGATATTTAAGTCATGTGATACGAATACTCATTCTCACACACTCTGGCGTGTCTTGGACTATCACCTTCAGTCGCTCAGCGTGGAACGTCGTGAATACTGGCTTCACTCCTGTGCTCTACACGTCTGAAAATTGGATACAATTTAGAACAGTGCTGTGATCAGACGTCGAATGTGCAGATATTAATCCCTTAAGTACGTGTCATTTCCAAAATACAGTTACGTGTGTGTTTGGAGCCTACTATAAAGCATTTTGTGTAAGTTTCAGCTTTCTTACGAGTGGACGCGGAAGACGTGGACGTGAATATTTCCAGAAGAGGACGGAATCTCACATCATGGATTACCAGTGCTTCACCATGAAGTTCTAAACCTTTGACCATCGTTGGCGGCGTCGGGATGCAGATTCTTTCGTCCTGGCATGGCTGATTGAGAACCCAGACTTCCAGACATGAAGATTTCTCTATAAGTTAAGTCGATTACGTCTCATTTATATCTGTTCTATATAGTTTTGTTCTATTCTTTCTTTCTTCTTAGTAAGCTATTTTGACACATTTTATGGTTGTTTATTTGCTCGAATACGTCGTAAAACTGACACAGGTGATTACTTAATGACCATGTGGCCATGAATATGACAGTGAAGGGTTCTGATAGTTATCCATGTGTTATCGACACCATCTTTGCTTATTGAGTAAATTTCGTCACGAATATGAATTAATTTATGTCTGAGGGATTTAATGGTAGGATATTTCGTCCACACTTTCTATATTTTCCTTGTATTGGAACTTCTACTTGTACCTCGTGTCTGAGACAACGTGTCATCGGGATATTGAGTCCGAATTCTATGTACGAATTTAATGTGAACATGTGCATCGGGAGCATGTGATAATTAGTTGGAGTAATTAATCATCGAGACACTTTTAAGTGGATATTATGTATTTGTAGGACGTTGGTAGGTCCTGATATTTCACGGCTACACATATTTGAGATTAAGATGCGACAAGTTAGGGTCGTCATTGTGGTACACTGTGCGTGTAGAATATATGGAATAATTGGCATGAATCTTCGTGAAACTGAGCTTTTCACATGTTAATGGATTATTCGCGATAAATGCAGTGTAGTCTAATGTTAGTGTCTTCAGATGAAGAAAATGAAAGTCCATGTTAATCGATGTACTTTTTAATTCGTGGGAATATCCCAAATTTTCTCAAGTAATCCAGTAATTTCAAGCTCAAGGTACAGATGAATGTTCGAGAAGGCCTTAGGTCTAAAGAACAGGTCTTCGACGAAATATCTAAATAATATCTGATTCGTGACTATATCAGCTCATTCGTTGATGCAATTTTTCGCTCTCATGTGATAACTCAATCTTGCTGTAACTCAATAAATTTGTTAATAGGAGAGTAATACGGTTGATCGACACTCGTCGACATGTACATAGTGTAGATATTTTCTTCTTGGTACTCACAGTCTTCTTGACAATTTCCGTAGTTAGCTGTAGAAGTAGTTATTTGTTAGTATTTAGAGGATTATTTTTTATGTGTTCTGCTCTGAAACATGTGATACTGATATTATCGATTGATAGTGGACAGGATTTCCACATGGATGGTATTCTCCCCATTTACTTACGTTTGCAAGCCCAGGAGGCGTTTTATTTTGTTTAATTATTGGTCAAATACTTAACGTTCAGTATAATTCTCACGGAAAGAGATGTGAGACGACGTGAACAGGTATATCCGACGTCTCGGATTAACTTAGAGAAAACCAAGGCAAATTCAACTTTTCGTTTTATTGTTAAGACAACGACTGTAAATTTTATTTTTGCTATGAGTATTAACTTTTGAATCTTGGATATTTCTCTATTATACTCGTTCTTACAATTACTGCATTTTTTCCAGATTATCGATGAAGGCTCGGCCCAGACCTCATTTTTCTGAATGAAAATTTTAATTCAACTTTAAACCAATAACTTAATAACTTTAAGGACGAGAAAAAAAAAATTTTCACAATGTAAATACTCTGTTAGAATGTCAGGGAAATAACTGTCGTGTACCATCCCATTTGATTGCACATAGGTTTGTTACATCAAGAGCCATATTAAATTCCATAACGTAACGATCATAATCATAATCACAGATTTCAGGATGGCCAATACTGCATTTAATTAAATAAAAGTGTCACATTTGTTCTATACTTGGAACGTGCTTATTTGATGTACCCTATGATAATCCTGCCACATTCATTTATTTTATAAGCCTACAGCCACCGAACTGAGCACCCCTGGGGTGTCTCGTGTTCGTAGACTGACTATGACGGGCACAATACGTTCCATACTTGCTGAGAAATTCTGAGAGCAGAATGTACCAATGAGTAGACGTGTTTTCACAGAGAAGGTGTCCACTTCAGCATACAGCAGGCCTCTTTCGACAGATCAATACCCGTAAAATGTCCAGATATATAGTTCACTGTTTTGTCCTCAGGAATTAATTGGGGATGGACAGTTCCTTGCAAAATGAATGCTCAGTTCTTTTTAAAACACCAATACACTACAATACGTTTAATCTTGCTATCGTAGAGTCACAGTGTGCCGCTGTTAGCACTGTGAGTGTCTCCGAAGATGATTTCAGCAAACATAGTCAAAATTTTTGTTTCAACGCTGCACTTGAAAATCCATATTTCCTCTATGAAGGTTGGGCGTCATCTGTCGTGTGAGTACTGCGTACATACGGCACATTATGATATTCTTCTAGCCTATAAGAAAAATGGCGAGTGGATCAAGAACGTTGGATGGACATACAAGCATATTTGTGAAATTTCAAGTGAAATACCGTACTGTAAGTGAAACAAAGGTTCATAATTGGTCGTGCCCTGCCATGTTTGATAACTTGGAACAGCTTTGTTAATTTAAATGTTTTGTCGCTAGATGTGCTAAGTTTTCGTTCAGTGGCAAGATTCGCCATTTATTTTCAGAGATAAAGTTTAGTTAAATTAAAACATAGTGATAGTTTCTTTTTTCTTTTCTTCAGTTTATCTCAAATTTTCTCCGTGGTCCCTGAAGCCAACGTGAATTATTCGTGTTTCGATCGGAGGTTTAAGGCTGTACACCAAGTGAGTTTTTGGGTGAGAATAGTCCACTATAGTATCCACTGGGATTAGAACTTCGACCGTCTGGCTGGTGGGAGCTCCAGCTTCCCACTCAAGGACCCTCTCAACTCTTACTAATTTACAAGATTAATACTTGGCACAGCAATGAAAAATGATGCAGGGGCAGGGTCAGTGGTGCAATCGATAAATTGTTTTCCTGTTTCCAAAACAGTAGCTTCAGTTTTGTCTGATATTGGTAGCATTGAGTTTGTTTAAACTGTTCAGACTAGGATCTATTATAATATCCACAGTTTTTGCATTTGGTTTCCTTTTTCTACGTCAGATACTACCAACTGTTGAAATTGGGCTGGTTCATATTCGTAACTTCTCTGTTTTGGTAACAGTACCAGTCAGCTACTAGAACTTGGTAAAAGTAGAAAAGTAAATAAAAGCACCTTGCAAGTTTGCCTGAAATTGTACCAAGTTATGCCAAGTTAATATTTTTGATTTGTCAGCAGTTAAAAGTCTTTGTAATGTTTTACAAGATGTAATTTATACTTTGCATATTTAGTTATAAAAAGTGCACATTAGACGCTGACATAATCAACTTGCGCGTGAAAATATATAACCCTTTCCCTATTTGGTTGGGGTCAGCAGTTGATGTGGATATGGCCCAGTTTTACGGTCTGCGGTCTTCCTGACACAACCCTATCTGGAGGCATGTATTCACTATTGCGCGATTCCGTGAAATTTGGTGGTGTGATGTGTTGGATGTATATGAAAATAAGTCTTTTGAGACAAACACAAACACCCAGTCCCCAAGCCAGAGGAATGAAGCATACACAGTTAAAATCTCCGATTGGGCCGGTGATCGAACCAGCGACCCTCTGTACTCTGAGCAATGAGCCAAACAGCTGGACGCGTGGATAGAGATATGCGATTTATAATTTTAACTAATATTTATTTCAGGAGCCCACCTGCTGGCCATGATCGTTAAGGCGTTAAAGTCTGAACGGTCTGACTCCGTGGTAAACCGGTTCGAGTCCCGTTGATCGAAAACATTTTCACCATCAGAATGTTGGAAGGCAGGGTAGAGGAGGTGGTGACATACAATTATTACTAATCACTAGACTGCGTGCCAAAATCCTGGATTCAATTTCAAACCTATCCGCAGTACTTATATGGAGTAAGGGCATATGACGCTCTTGATGGTGATTCGTCCGTCGGATGGATACATTAAGACTTGAGCAGACCCCTTGGTGCTATTCAACAGGAGTAGGCTATGTGCCGGCACCGCGTTTCACACTCTCCCTTCCTGCTATCATATATCACGCCATTCATTTCATCTCGTTAACTCGTGTGATGAGGCTGATGTCAGGAAGGGCATGCGGTTAAAACAACCCGCCACGACAGATTCATCGCACCTCATACCCGACCCCGTAGAGAAAAGGGACAAGGATTGGACGAATAAACATTTAATTCAGGGTGATACACACTTTATCCGGCTCTTTGGCCGAATGTTCTGCGTAGTGACGTTCGGTTCAGGAGGCCCCGAGTTCGATTACCGGCCGGGTTGGGGATTTTAGCCACATCTGGTTAATTTCTCTAGATCCTGGACTGGGCTGGTGTTTGTCTTAATACACATCTTCATTTACATGCGTACAACGTATCACACTACTAATTACCGCAGAAACACGTAATAATGAATACATCTTACCACATACGATTGACATCAGGGAGTGCATCCGACCGTAAAACTCGACTCAATCCACATTATTGCCGACCCCAGATAATTGGAAGAAGACCAGGAAAGAAGACTGATACATGTTGTGTGTCTTTTCAGGAAAATAAGTTTCGAAGAGAATATTGCAGTTTCTATCTGTAGGAAAAAGTTACAGTATGAGTGAAAGGCTTATACTAAGCAACTCCGAGCCATTGACTCTTGTAAGACAGGATTCTCACAACATGGTTTTTCTTAAAATATTCATCAATTGAAAGGATGTTGAAAACAAATTATATCACAACTTTTCGTATGTAGATTTGACAGATGTTTCTTTCTACTACATGAAATGTTGAAGCAAGTCATTAATTAGAAAGGAATGAAGATTTAAATTACTCGTCTGAAGTGAGGATGCATTGAACTACAGATGACCCGAGCCTTACATACGAAGGTAACTAGACAATTAGCAAGTGGCAGGCAGGTGTAAAATACGCTCTTTTCTCGGCCGATCGTTTGGGAGCACCTTGCTCATTTGTTACATGATCCGTACACGCAGCTTTACGACTTGAAATTATAGCGAGAAACTCATTGTATCGTTTACGACTTCAACATTCGAGTAATGAGAACTGCAAGTGCCAGGTCTGTTCAACTTTAAATGTACGGTGATCGTATTTCACAACGCCCTGAAACATAAGAGGGACAAAAATACCGAGCAACTTGGCTCTGTGTTGGTGCTGTACTTTAAACAAGGGCTCGGTCGCTAAAAAAGTGAAAGTCGACTCAATGGGTTGACTCTTTTGAACTTGCACAGAATCTATCGAATTTATAACGGATCAATCATCCATAAATCAGTGTTTAAATTACAAAGAGTTATGTTTATCTATTTTCTAAGAAGCCTCGAAAGTTGGATTTCAGAACATACCATTCGCTGTAAACTTTCGATCTTGATCGTATTGTCATTGTTCTGTATTTTAATGTACACAATGTACACCCAACTATTTTCCACCTCACAAATACGCAGTTGCTTTCTTTCTGTTTTTCTTTCTTAATCCGTTTACCTTCCAGGCTTGGCTTTTTACTCAGACTGCCTCAAGGGCAGTGTATTGGAGCGTGAGTCTTTTGTGTCGGGGATACAACTGGAAGGGAGGACAAGTACCTCGCCCAGGCGGCCTCACTTACTATGCAGAGCAGGGGCCTTGTAGGGGATGGGAAGGCTGGAAGAGGTAGATAAGGAAGAGGGAAGGAAGCGGTACTTGAGTACCTTCAAATACCACTGGTCTGAGGTAGGATCGAACCTGCCGACTTGAAGTCAGAAAGGCCAGCGCTCTACCATGTGATAATCAGTCTGGCAGAAGTATAATGATGTAGTTAGCTAAAATTCATTGTTGTTATTTTCAATTATATTTTTAATGAAATGTATTTTACTGACATGCAAGATTTTTAAAACTGAAAAACTTTTTAAAAGATATCTCCGAAACTGGCTGGATGTTACCTCGCACAGTAGCGGGAGATACCGTGCGTTGTGGGGAATAGTGTTTAAATCCCAAAGAGACAAAATCTAGATCAGATAAGATATCGTCCTTATAGACTTAACCACCATATTTCTTAAAGAGTGTACGGCTTCAATGTTATGGTAATGTAATTGAAATACAGTGTACAAAAATATCTCAACTAGAATGTGTTGCCCTGTCTGACTTGTATTATATACATGGCTGTGTTAACGTTATAGCTGTCACTGCAATAAAAGGAGATTGTGTATTATTTACATTAAATTACTTACAGTAACATTATGTCACAAAGTATATTTTAATTCATGTTTTCTATGCTGTAACAACCTGTCGGTATTTCGTATACAAAATTGTTAAACGCCTTGTGATCATAGCTGTAATGTGCAAAGAGGTCCATCATCCATCTCCTATAGTGAAAAGGCCTCTCCACAATGGCCGTTCAAGGAGAAAAGGAAAATAACGGGAAATGCAATAAAACTCCAGCCAGTCACAAAGGCAAGTTTTCTCAGACAACAGGCCATTTCTCGTAACAAAACAATCCAGTATCCCCCAAAATTTAAAGACAGATGTGTTCACAGCTCAAAGGGTGGCACAACTCAGAAAGAATGCGGAAGATGTAACAGAATACCAAAATTATAAAAAACAAAACAACCCCCATGGCGCAAGAGCCCCGAAGGGCCATGGCCTACGAAGCGACCGCTGCTCAGACCGAAGGTCTGCAGATTGCGAGGTGTCGTGTGGTCAGCAGTAGCGAACCCAGGATCAACCGATGGGTGAGGGTTATAGTCACAACATAATTACAGAACATTATGAAGGTGCTTGTGCGTGTGTGGTGCGTGTATGCGTGAGTGTCATTATGAGGACACTGATACAGGTGAAGTATGTTAATATTCGGATTGCAGTAGACAACAAAATATTAATTAAAATACAGAGCAAAAGCAATGATCAAGGTGAATAGTTTTACGGCGAATGGTTTGTTCAGATCACAATCTAAAATCCAATTTTGATGGTTTCTTAGAAAATAGATTCAAGAAATCTGTTGGTTTTATAATTGTATCTCTGTGAATGTTCAAAAGAGTTAACCCATTAAATCGACTTTCACTTGTTTATAGTCAGTTTCTCTTTATTTTATTTTATTAAAATTCCGTGGGAGGGGTCGGTTTCTACCACCCCTCCCCCCAACAGTAATCCCCTCTTAGCAACGCCCCAGGGTCAGCCCATGAATCCTCTCGGCAATTATTCTTCTTCTACACCGGGGCCGCGATCTCGCCGTCAGATAGCTCCTCGATAGTAATGACGTAGGTTGAGTGAACCTGGAACCAATCCTCAGATACAGGTACAAATCGCTGACATGGCCGTGAATCGAACTCGGTGCCTCCGAGTAAGAGGCAGGCGAGCTACTACTACACCGCGGGGTCTACCAAAATTATAGAGGTTGCATAACACCCTCCGCACAGTATCACCAGCCTTTATCTTAGGCCTATTCAAAACGTGTAAGGGTGGACTTGGTTTACTGCGGCTATGAACGTCTCACATAGCCTCGTGTGAACCGTAGAGGTCATTGAATGTCGTGGTGTGTGCGTCAGCATAAAAATACTAGGTGTTTTCAGTAAATAATACGTACATTGCACTGATCTTTTATTTGAATACTTATAACAATAGAACACGCAATGAAGTTGAGGTCATGCCAGCTGGTCAAGGCGCAATGAACGGAAGTATGTCTTGTTAAGTCTCGTCCATAAATAATCCGAGTTTATCTCGCTACATATCCTTCAGGTAGAATATAATGTAGTTCCCACAGCCTACATGAAGCAAACGCTTTGTGCGCGTGTGTAATCTCTCCGCCACCATCTGGTTCTTTCAGCTGCACAGAGGGCTCTCTGTCTAGCTCTCCTAGATTTCTTCTCCCGGGAGGGTAACTCCCTCCCTGGTTCACTCCCATCTGGCTTTGAGCATTATGTAAACGCTGACTTCACACCAGATAATGACTACTTTATGACCGTCCTCGTCGTGAAAGAATGTTTTAATTATGTTTATGGCCTAAACGTTAGCCTTTCTACAACCACAAGTGGAGAAAAATTAACATTTTATATTTTTCGTTTCACTTGTTGCGAACGGAACGTTTTGATTACTTCATTATAAAGACATTAAGCAACTTAGTTTTGAAATACAGTCTTTGTAGTTTCCGGATAGAATACAAGACTTCATGATAAGAGTCAGCTTACTTCATGTACCTACAGAAACGAAAAAAATGTAGCCTTTTCATTAATATCTCTTTGACCGTCAGCACACTAATCGTAAACTATGCGTTTTGGCAGTACCAGCTCAAGGAGGGGGTGAGCCATGCTACAATTTCATTAAAATGTGAACATTTAAATGTATAATTCCACCTTTACAATGCTGTAATTGTCTTTATTGAAAAGGCTACATTAGACTATATTCTTGATACATATTTCGTCCTCTTATGGGTCATCTTCAGTCACACATACAAACATTGAAAATAAGGTGAGAACACACTAATGAAGAGTCTTTAAACCTTGTGACGCGGCGTGATTTAAAGACTTTCATTTACCTATTTCAACGTGTCCTCACCTTATTTTCAATGTTTGTATGTGTGACTGAAGATGTCCCATAAGAGGACGAAATATGTATCACGAATATAGTCTAATGTAGTCTTTTCAATAAAAATAATTACAGTATTGTAAAAGTGGAATTATAAATTTAAATTTTCACAAGTTGATACTTTGGTAATACGGGTTCTAATATGAAATTTATAATGTGCAACATTTTCATTACTTCTTTAATAAGACATTAAGGGGAGTCATCACTGATATGTTCCTATTTTTTACCAAAAACATATCATTTGTCCGCTTCTGTGGTGTAGTGGTTAGTGAGATTAGATGCCACCCCCGGAGGCCCGGGTTTGATTCCAGGCTCTACCACGAAATTTGAAAAGTGGTACAAGGGCTGGAACGGGGTCCACTCAGCCTCGAAAGGACAACTGAATAGAGAAGGGTTCTTTTTCCACTTCAACTACCCTCGAAGTGGTTTTCCGTGGTTTCCCACTTCTCCTTCAGGAAGGCCACATCCGCTTCCTTCCCTCTTCCCATCCCCCAACAGAGCCCCTGTTCAAGGTACTGGTCGTACTCCCCACTTGTATCCCCAACCCAAAGTCTCACACTCCAGGACACTGCTCTTGAGGCGATTGAGGTGAGATCCCTTGTTGAGTTCGAAGGAAAAGCCAACCCTGGAAGGTAAACGGATTAGGAGATTAAAAAAAAATAGAATTTTCAATTTTCCTCTTTCAAATCTCATTGTCACTTTTGCCCTAACGCCATTTTAAAAACTATAAATGAGGACAGTCCTGAAGATGGTTTTCCGTGGTTTCTAATTTTCACACCAGGAAAATGCTTTAGCCGTACCTTAATTAAGGCCACGGCCTATTCCTTCCGACCTCAAGCCCTTTCCTGTCCCATCGTCGCCATAAGACCTGTCTGTGTCGGTGCGACGTAAAGCAAGTTGTAAAAAAAATGTCATTGTGACGTATAAAATGCTCCTTGCGACAGAGCTCTTATCTGGTTCAACTGAAATGTCTGATAATGTGTCAATATGTACGGTAATTAAAAGTAGTTCTGCTGAAACCGGAATTATTTTTTATAATTTTATTGAATCCACTAACAAATGCACAGCAAGCACCTCATTTTTCTACAAAATCTCCCGAACTGACACACATTTTTGTCACAGAATTGGCAACGTTTTTATGCCATCTTCGAAAAAGAAGAAGAACGTGTGTGCAGCCAGTTGCGCACGTACTCCTCCACCGCTGCATTGTCATGAAATCGCTTTCGTCCCTGTTCTTCTTTCATTTGTCCAAACAAGTGGCGATCACAAGGTGACAAATCTGGACTGTGTTCCAGAAGTGTCCAATCCATTTCCTCTATTTTTCCCGTGTTACAACAGCAGAGTGCGGCCTCGCATTGTCGTGCAGAAGAACAACATCTCGGATCGGTTGCCGGCGACGTTTGTTGCGATATGCAGCTTTTGTCTCGACCAAAAGACGGTAGTGATAGGCTGCATTCACTGTCCTTCGTTCATCCAAGCAAAATGCCCGCATAGTCCCATAAAACAGTTGCAAGCACTTTTCCAGCAGAAAGGCGTGTTTTGGTCTTAACTGGCCCAGCCGTATCTCGCTCCCACCACTGCATACTTGCATGTTTTGACTCCGGGGTGTAATGATGAACACAAGTTTCATCAGAAGTCACAATGTGACGGAAAAAATCATATCCTTCCGCCTCGTAGCGATTCAGATACCTCCGTTACACATCCCGAAGGAATTAGTTTTGTTCCTGGGTGGGAAGACGAGGAAGCCACAAGACAGACAGTTTCGGAAGGTCAAGTTCATCACTGATGATGGCTTGAACACTTGCAAAGCTTATTCCTACGAGTGAAGCAATTTCAGAAATTTTTATGCGCCGATGGTTTTCAATAAGGCCACGTACAGCACGAATGTTGTATGCAGTGATGCTTGTCCGCGATTGTATTTGGTGAGGCTCATTTTCCACTTATCCCCGTGCTGCCAAAAATTGTTTGTGTTATTGATACACCTGGCTCTTTGAAACGGTTGCGTCCCCAAAATGTTCACGGATCCTTCTCAAAATTTACGAAGGTTTGGCGCATTCTTTCGCCAGAAACTTGATGGTGATGCGCTGCGCAACGAACGCGGGCACCTCTTGCTCGCTCATGATATACCGAAGTGAGCGGTCGTTCTTTTGTGTGTGACGCATCAAGGCCCCTACTTATAACATCCCCACAAACATCCTCTCAAAGCCATACACATTTCCGTTCACTACCAGAGCCGCTAATTTTAAATTTCGGTTTATATTTGATGCACCTGGTATAATCAATTGAATATTAGCTTCATAGTCCGGCTCCATGGTTAGCGTGCTGGCCTTTGGTCACAGGGGTCCCGGGTTCGATTCCCGGCAGGGCCGGGAATTTTAACCATCGTTGGTTAATTTCCCTGGCATGGGGGCTGGGGGTATGTGTTGTCTTCATCCTCATCACGACGCGCAGGTCGCCTACGGATGTCAACTCAAAAGATCTGCACCTGGCAAGCCGAACCCGTCCTGGGATCTCCCGGCACTAAAAGCCATACCCCATTTCATTTCATTAGCTTCATATTTGTGTTGTCCGACTCGTTGACTGAATGGACAGCGTACTGGCCTTCGGTTCAGAGGGTCCCGGGTTCGGTTCCCGGCCGGGTCGGAGATTTTAACCTTAATTGGTTAATTCCAATGGCTCGGGAGCTGGGTCTGTGTGGCGTATTCAACATTAGAAATCATCCTAGGTAGGGCCCTCATCTTCACAGACATGCAGGTCGCCTAATAGGCCGTCTACTAGGAGAAAAACCTGCACCAGGCCTCTCCGGAGGCCATACGCCATTATTATTATTATTATTATTATTATTATTATTATTATTATTATTATTATTATTATTATATTTGTGTTCCCAAAATAGCAGCAACTTATAGTTTTGCCTATTGTTATAAATAATGAAGAACTGAAAAATTTATATCTCTAATAGTTTATACCGAACTGCAAAGCACAGACTTATTATTAAGTATATGAATATCTTTGACAAGTCTGTCAAATTATTGCCCAAAAATAATGAAAACTGTGCCGCAAGTAGCAGTTTTCATGCAACCTATAAAAACATAACATTATTTGTTAATAACTTTGCAACAAATTAATTAATTAACCGTCAATTTTGTGTGATGCTCTGTCTTATTAATATATATTTGTGTTCTAAATTTGGTTGTGATAAGTGGTACATTGTAGAAGTTCCAAATCTCAGTCATGACTACCTTTAACAAATTAGTTTCAGAACACAATCTTCGTACTTTCCAGGTAGAATACAAGACTTCACGATGAAAATTAGTTGGCTTTATATCCCTACAGAAATATCGAACAGATCGAACGTCACTTACGGCTGCTAGTTCTGTATTCAGGAAACAGGTGGGATCGAATTCCCCGTCGAACATCATCGAAATGGTTTTCCGTGATTTCTTTCTCGAGGACTTTGGCAAGACCAGCTCGAGGAGAAGGCAAGCCATGCTAGTTACCGCTCAGGGTGTCAGTATGTAACCAACACCCTCACACAGCGGTACATGTAATTCACCCTCATGTGTGTACCGGGAAAACCAGCTACAGAAGTGGAGAACCGAACATGTCCTCGATCATTCTCAGCACTAAACGTCATACGCTAGAA
Source organism: Anabrus simplex (assembly GCF_040414725.1). Classification (NCBI taxonomy): domain Eukaryota; kingdom Metazoa; phylum Arthropoda; class Insecta; order Orthoptera; family Tettigoniidae; genus Anabrus; species Anabrus simplex. Next base: position 316,639,810 of record NC_090268.1, read on the forward strand.
AGAACGTCCATTTTCAATATTATCTCTTTGACCGACAGGATACTACTCGTTAACTACACTAACCAGCAAAATTAATGGAGCACTTGAATTTTCAAAGGAAAAAGCATGTTAAAGTGTAAAACATTTGTTTTACATTGATTATTTTCGTGAAAACTAAGGGTAGCAGTAACAGACAAATAACATTTCTTAGGTAATATTTCATCAAAATCAATGCAAATATGTAGTAAAAAGAAAGTTTCACTATTTAACAAGCATTTTCCCTTGAAAATTTAAGTGATCCATTAATTTTTCCGGTCAGTGTATATGTTCTGGCAGGAAGTGGGCGAGCTGTGCCAGCATCCAGGGTAGGCTTCTCCTTTTTTTTGTATGGGCAAGTTTCTTACCTTTATTATTCTTATTCTTAATCGTATGACATATTTTTAAAAATAAACGGTGCAAGTGATTTGGCGATTGATGATTCAACTGGAAGAAAAAAATGTGTTAGCGTTAAAGTGAAGAACGAGGGACAAGAATGTAAAAACAAAAGAAAACACACAGCGTAGCATAAAATTAAGAGTCATAATTCCATCCTCTCTTTGGTCCCCCTCTGCTTCTCTTACCCTCCATGACGGAGTTCATGATTCTTTCAGGCAACCTATCCTCGTCTATTCGCCTCGCATGTCTCCACCACTGTTCATATGTGTATCATTATCCATGGAATTCATTCTTAACTTAGCCGTCATCTCCTCGCCTCCTACAATTGTTCCCACCTTTGTGTGCCGGAAATCATTTTCGCTACAGTCAAGCCTGTTACTTCTAAATTATGAACAAGATGTCCTGAGTTCACTCTGCAATCTCAAGGCCGTATATACACAGAGCATTCATTTTTCGGATAATTTCACCCTTGTGCTCACTTCAATCTTAGAGAATACTGTCAATTGCAACTGTGAGCTCTCTGCATCAGCCTTTTATCTTTTTACACCTAAAGTCTTAAAATGATACACGTCCTAAGTTTCGGTACTTGATTTTTAACGTCGTGTGACCTTCGGAGAGGTCTAGTGCAGGTTTTTCGAGTTGACGCCCTATAGGCGACCTGCGGATCTGTGACAACGGGGCCCTACCTATGATAAATTCTAATGCTGAAGACGGGACAAATACCCAGCCCGCGAGCTATTGGAATTAACCAATGAAGGTTAAAATTCCTGACCCGGGTGGGAATTAAATCCGGGTCTAAAGACTAGTACGCTTACAATTTAACCATGGAGCCGGATGGTACACCTATTACAGTTTCATATTCTCTACCTGACTTTCAGTCCTCTCGGTTTTCTTCCGAAATAACATTCATTTAGTCTTGGAATTTCAAATTTTCATTTCTTACTCACAGCACATCTCATCAAGCTCCAGGAGGTTAGATTGCGAGTTTTCAGTATAGTCTGCTTTGAAGATCAAGCCAATGACGCTATATTACTAAATTTCGACTCAGGTAAATCCCTCGCTACCACTGTATACCCTTCATTATACTATGCACAATAAGGGTAAACGATTCCAGCCTTATCTAATCCCTGTAACTACGTTTTTCCATCAGTTCTCACTGCGACCTGATTTTGAACATAAATGGCCCCTATTTTTGAACCCGTAAGACCTCCGTATGGTGAATATCATTCCCCTTGATGCTTTGGTATAGGCCTTTTCTAGATTTACGAAACATAAGCATGACTTTCTATTCCCTTGTAGCATGTTTCAGTTATTTGGCGCATTTACAGTAGTATCTGAAACCTCACTGGATTTCATCCACCTTATTTATGCTAAAATGACTGTGAAAAATGTATGTTGTACGCAGTATATAGGCTGAAGTAATGAGTCCAGAAGTTCTGTTTCCCTGTATTGTACTTGTTTGTTTGTTTGTTTGTTTGTTTGTTTGTTTGTTTATTCATCAGCCCGACGGCTGGTCGCATCCTCAATAGCACCACCATATGTTTTGTGGTTATAGGGAAGCCACAAAAACCTATAGCGGCGCCAAAATGAGGCGTAATAAGCAAGATAACGAGTGAAGTAGTTTGCCACTGCCTTCCTCACTGGGCCAGAAAATGCTTTCGCAGCACGACCAGCCCTATGAGTAGCACCTTCCATAACAATCAGACACATTAGTCGTGCTCTGAACGTCCTTACTTAGCACCTCCCATATACCAGCAGCTTCCATACTGTCACAGCCATGGATAAGACGACGACTTTGGTGGAAACTACATATTGCTCTGGTCTGTGCCAAGATAAAGATGCAAAATTACTGTATCTATCAATAAATGACAACAGTGGTGTATTAGGGCCTATAGTAAATGAAAATCTACAGCTTGTTTCCAGTTATTTGACGGGTCAAGAATGGAATGAATGATGCCCCCATACAGCGGCGAGGATAGGAATTGTGCCGGATGCCAAGCCTATAGCCCTCCTCTGGGGCAATGACTAATGACTGACAGATGAAATGAAATGTTATTAGAGAATGTTGTGGAATGAAAGATGACAGGGAAAACCGGAGTACCTTTCCAGCCTCCGCTTTGTCCAGCACAAATCTCACGTGGATTTGAACACAGAACCCAAGGGTGTAGTGTATAGTAGTGTATAGTATAGTATCAGTCAATATTGTACCTTTCGTTTTGAATTTGTCTCATTACAGTTTACGTTAATTTACTTAGATGTAACATTTGGAACATTTTGTCTTAATCTTGCCAGGTAAGATAAAACATTACTTACTTACTTACTCTGTAGTAAGACAATGTAGGTCGTGTAACAACAACAGGCTTCATAACCTGAAGCCACACTGATTCTTTCTATCTCCGCATTGAGAAATACTTGGATCCGCCGCTAGTTGAATACGACTGACTCACTTCACGTTTTCGTTAAGCTTTGGTTCTCAGAAGCCGGCCCCGTGGTGTAGGGGTAGCGTGCCTGCCTCTCACCCGGAGGCTCCGGGTTCGATTCCCGGCCAGGTCAGGGATTTTTACCTGGACCTGAGGGCTGGTTCGAGGTCCACTCAGCCTACGTGATTAGAATTGAGGAGCTAACTGACGGTGAGATAACGGCCCCGGTCTAGAAAGCCAAGAATAACGACCGAGAGGATTCGTCGTGCTGACCACACGACGCCTCGTAATCTGCAGGCCTTCGGGCTGAGCAGCGGTCGCTTGGTAGGCCAAGGCCCTTCAAGGGCTGTAGTGCCATGGGGTTTGGTTTGGTTTGGTTTGGTTCTCAGAAAAGGAGTAAAAGCTGCTAAATCAGTCATGTACGAGAGATACAAATGATTCCTTCTGTTAATGTTCACCGTCGGAACGTTCATCAGATAAAAGGAGGGTTTACGGAATGGATCTGGGTGTGTTACATAGGTTCGAAACAATAGACAAGATATCCAAGTTAAACGGACCGAGGGCGGGCTGTAGTGTGGGGCTGTAGTAGAGACGAAGACTCAAAGGCCTCTCCCGTAGAGGCGTATATAGGGTGTCACGGAAGAATGTTGGAGATACTTAGGAGAATATGGGAACGGTTATTCAGGAAACGAATGTTCATCAAGTAGCATATCACCATCAAACAGAACTCAAGAGCAGTTTCAAGATGCTATATTTAGCGGAAGGTAATGATCAGAACTTTTAACATAAAATATTGAGACAATGCAACAAATTACGAAGTAATATACTTATACTTATTATTATATATATTATTCACTGGGGCCATCAAGGACCACGTTAAGTCTTCTTGCATTTGACACTGAACTTGTTCTTCTTTAGAGCCCAAATTTCCCTCATTCTTTGTGAATGGGCCTGCTTACGCTCCTCGGTCCAAGGGGCACCGTGTCTTCTCTTCGGTTGCTCATCTCGGTTCAGATCGTTCGTCAATATTTTCTTGCGGAAGCGATCTCTGTTAAGGGCATCTTCTGCTGAGATATGTAGCATTTGCAGGTCTTCTTTGGTATTTCTAAACCAGGGAATTGTGGTTTTGGGATTTGAATTAAAAAAGTGAAAGATCTCTTTAGTTAATTTTCTTCCGCCCATTCTTTTCAGATGACCGTAAAATCGTGCCCGCCTTTCTCGGATTGTGTCAATAATTTTCTCTATTTTACTTCTTCGTTGGATCTCTTTTGATGGATTCCATTTCTGTACTTTGATCCCAAGATTCCTCTCACAATTTTGCGCTCTTTTTTCTCCAGTTCTTCAAAGAGTCCTTTGTTGGCATTTAGAGACAGGGTTTAGGCTGCATATAGAACTACTGGCTTCAGAACTGTTTCATAGTGACGTATCTTGGTGTTTTGGGAAAGGCATTTATTATTATTATTATTATTATTATTATTATTATTATTATTATTATTATTATTATTATTATACGAGAAGTAAACACCTTACTAACATCTAAGACCATCTGAATGGAAGTATGCAAACACTCCGTGAAAAGTTTGTATGGATTTTGTACGCTATGGCTCAGAAATATTGACCCTGCGAAAAACAGAAGTGATGGAACTCAATGCCTTTGAGATGTAGTGCTGGCATCAACTATTAAAATACCTTGCATTGATAGATTCAAGAGCTGCCTGGCCTAGGCGGTAAAGGCGTGTTTGGTTCGCCAGGAAGGACATCGGTTCGAATCCCCGTCAGGAAGTCGTAAAATTTAAGAAACGAGATTTCCTTTCCGGAGGTGCACATGGTCCTGAGGGTCACTCAGCCTACACCAAAAACGAGTACCAGGTTATTTCCTTGAGGCAAAGGCGGCCGGGCGTAGAGTTAACCACTCTACCCCATCAGTGTCGAGGTTACGGATAGTGCAAGCCTTTACCTTCCACCCCTCCAAGGACCTTCATGGCTTGTACGGAGATGACTTTGCTTTTTGCTGATAGATTCACAAACGCGAACGTTCTCAAAGGAGCAAATGAAACTCGTACCTAGGTTGAAAATATGAACAAAAGAGGAAATAGCTTCGCTTGCCACTTGCTTCGTCATTCTGACTGGTGTACCATACTGTCTGAAGGGAAAATGGATGGTAGTGGGACCAAAGGAAGACCTACAGTGAAATGTATTGACAACATTAAAGGTAAGCAAACAAACTGCCACCTGAAGCTGCTGACCAAAGAACGGAAACGCTTGCAAGACATGCATATTACCCTCCAACCTTAGGGTTGAGGAGAGTAAAGAGATTATTATTATTATTATTATTATTATTATTATTATTATTATTATTATTATTATTATTATTATTATTATTATTATTATTATTATTATTATTATTTACAATTTGCTCTACGTCGCACAGACACAAATAGGTATATTGGTGACGATGGGATGGGGAAGGCCTAGGTGTGGGAAGGAAGCGTCCTTTGCTTTAATTAAGGTACAGCCGCAGCATTTGCCTGGTGTGAAAATGGGAAACTATGGAAAACCATCGAAGGCTGTCGAGGGTTCGAACCCACTATCTTCCGGATACAAGCTCACAGCTGCGCGCCCCTAACCGCACGGCCAACTCGCCTGGTATTATTATTATTATTAGTATTATTATTATTATTATTATTATTATTATTATTATTATTATTATTATTATTTCTTTTTGCTAGTGGCTTTATGTCGCACCGACACAGATAGGTCTTATGGCGACGATGGGACAGGGAAGTGCTAGGAGTGGGAAGGAAGCGGCCGTGGCCTTAATTAAGGTACAGTCCCAGCATTTGCCTGGTGTGAAAATGGGAAACCACGGAAATTGAAAGGAAGCGGCCGTGGCCTTAATTAAGGTACAGCCCCAGCATTTGCCTGGTGTGAAAATGGGAAACCACGGAAAACCATCAACAGAGCTGCCAACAGTGGGATTCGAACCCACTATCTCCCGGATGCAAGCTCACAGCCGCGCGCCCCTCTCCGCACGTCCAACTCGCCCGGTATTATTATTATTATTATTATTATTATTATTATTATTATTATTATTATTATTATTATTATTATTAGTCTATATATGACGAATAACATTAACTATGGACTAAATATAAATAGATCAACTATCTTTACATCGGTCTGTTTTAGAACGATTTTGCTGTGTGGGAGTGAGAGAGCTGCGTAGAATTGGTATATCTTATGGAAGTAAATGACATGAAAGTAGAGCTGGTAGAATTAGTTGGGAACAATTGCAGGAGAGTCATCAAAAAGAGGAGATTTAGTTAGGAGTGAACTCGATGGATGAAGCTGTGCGTTTTGTGATATTTCTCCACTTTGTCAGTTTTCAGTGATTTTTTTTTTTTTTTTTTTTTTTTTTTTATGAAGTGTTGTGTGTTGCTGTTGACCAACTGTGAGACGGCAGAAGGTAAAAGGCATGTAATATTGCGCAGACAAGCGCGGGTGCATACTCTAGCTACTTCCTACTTGAGAAAGAAGCTGGCGGACCAGGGGACGATGTATTAAAAATTCAAGACGACTTCAGAAACCAATTGGGACTGATAGTTGACGTATCAAAGCCTGGATTTGGTGATACTGTAACGGTTCAAATCCCGTTACAAGATGATATCTGTATTTTTATTATTGTATGATTTTATCTGTATTATTATTATTATTATTATTATTATTATTATTATTATTATTATTATTATTATTATTATTATGTCAGTATTATTATTATTTTATCTGTGATATTGTTACTATTATTGTAATTAACCGTTTTATTCAATTTTGCAATTGCCTGTTGCTTGCAAGATTGTACTTAGATGTATGCATATATACGTATGTGTAGATTATCATTAAACACCTGTACAGTGAGAATTGTTGTATATATCAGAGATTGGGTATGACGTTGGTGCATTGTGCAATATTGTTGGCGATTCTGCCAAGTCATCGCCACTCCTTGGCTACGTCATCGTATTTATTTAGCAATGCGCGCACGGAGTCGATCGCCGCGGGGCTATTTCACCACTGTATGTAATATCTGTCGCGTAGGTGGGAGTATGTCATTGTTATTTCTGGAGATTACGTAGTTGTGTCAACCAACGTCTATATAAGGTGGATGCACATTGTAGCGTCAGTCATTACTTATACGGATGCAGTACAGTGAAGTAGTCTACTAGATCAAGAGGCCTTAAGCGGTCAGCCAACCAGTGTGAACGAGAGATGGTGAAGACTCAGTGAGCCATTATTGGTCATTGAGAGAGTGAGACCAAATGGTTGGTCCGTCACTTAGTGGAAGACGCGGACGCAAGGCTTACCAAGGAGTCAGAGAGGGCAACCCTGGACCTACCAAGAGGTCATACCATATTGACTTACAAAGAAGTCAGATGATATGGAGAAGAAGCAGTCTCAAGGATGTATCACCACGTTAGGCGTGACACATCTACAGTAAACACCAGAGCAATGGATTACGTCGTAATTACACTCAAAGTGTTAAAGGTACAGTCAAGTGAATCAGTGAGGGAAATATTTCGTATAAATTGTTAAATGTCCGGTCAAGTAGAATTCAAATTCATGCCTAGTTTCTTTCTGTTGCAATGTCATAATTTCATATTCTCATCTGTTTTATCGCAACAAGACTCACTATTTTTTGATATATTATTTAAAGAATATATATTGTTCTATCAAACGAATTCATAGTTTTATTTCATTTACAATAAAATATCTTAACCTCAAAATTAATGGGGAAACCGAACGCCAATCTCCTTTTCCCAGAACTTATATGGTATGTTGTCAAAAGTAAGCTTATTACCCCACACCCTGTTAGTTTTTAGTAATAAATATGTTACAATGTGTCGACGCAACGTGGCACTCGAATAAATTCAGAATTTGTTCTGAATGACAGCATATCATAGGTTCATTTTGGGAGGAGTGTGCGCATTTAAGCCAACGGAAATTATTACCGGTGAATGTCAAGAGTGTAATTTTGTGATATATATTTGTATTTTGGGGATATGTCAAGGGATTTGAAGAGGGAAATTAATTTGAGATCGCGTACTATCACTAGTGAACCAAAGATGGACAAGGAAGACAATAACAAGTCATGTGAGGACGAGGTCATTGCTTCTGCGGACATCCAAGGTGAAATTCAGAGTAGGGAGCAGGTGAATACGATGGAACCTTCTGAGGAAATTCAGGAAAGTGCAGAAATTGAGAAGCACACTGAAACTCAAAAGGAAGTCCCAGGGGGGATGAACCAAGATCAATTTTCCTTGCTGATGGCCACAATAATTAGTAGTAATGAAAGTCAGAAACGAATGGAGGAAAATAATAAGAAAGAGATGAAAGAGATGAAAGAATTAATTAGTAATAGTAATGAAAATAGTAATAAACAAATGGAAAAGATGAGTGAAAATAATAAGAAAGAGATGAAAGAATTAATTGATAGTAGCAATGAAAATTGTAATAAACAGATTAACTCTCTAAGTAATAAAATGGAAAAAATAATTAGTAGTAACAAAAATAGTAAGGAAGAGATGAAAGAATTAATTAGTACTAATAATGAAAATTGTAATAAACAGATTAACTCTCTAAGTAATAAAATGGAACAAATGATTGGTATTAGTAATGAAAATAATAAGAAGCAAATGGAAGAGTTAATTGGCAGTAATAAAGAAAATTTTAATGTGACCAATGAGAAAATAGATGCTTTAAGTAAATCACTAAATTATAAAATAGATACTAAGATAGTAGAGGTAACTGGTCAAATATCTAAGTTAGAAAATAAGCTAAATGAAGAGTGTGTTGAAATTGAAGGTGAAATGGAGTCGAGTCGGAGCGATGTTCATTCTCAAATTGAGCATGTCAAAGAAATATGTACAGAGAATGTCGTAGAATTAAGTGACAAAGGTTCTAGTAATCGGGAAGAAATTCATGACGTAGTCGAGAAAAGATTGGACAAGAGTTACAATGCAGTTGGGGAAGAGATGGGGGAACAGATTAGTAGAAATGAACAAATTGAAAGCAAACTTGTGGAGGTCACTGAACTACGGAACGAACAGGAAACGCTATCACAGCAGGTGAGAAAGAGAGAGGAAGAATTGCAGGAAGACGTGAGAATAGTGGAAGAGAATGCTGAGAGAGCAGCGGAAGAAGAAGAAGAAGAAGAAGAAGAAGAAGACGCTGAGAACTGCCAGGGAGTGATACGGCAGAAAGGTACAGGTGAGACGGCGAGAGAAATGATAATAGCGAGTGGTTTGTTCAGTAGGGATCGTGATTTAACTGGGTTTTCTGGAGAACAGTTCAGTTCTATAGAATTTGTAAAAGTAGTTGAGAAAAGATTTGCTAGTAAGTTGAGGAATAATAATACTGAATGGGAATACGTACTGGAAATCTTGTCGAATGTTTTTTTCGGTGAAAGTAGAGTATGGTTTCGAGTATACTGGAATAATATGTCTGATTTAGGAGAGTTTAAAGTGTTCATTGACAGGCTTTGGGAAGAATGTTTACAGGGGCGAGAGAGAGAGCGCATGATGTCTGGTAAAAGTAGTATAGTAGAGAGAAGGGGGAAAATGTTAGCCGTGTATCAGAGGAGAGGGGGTGATCATGATCCGCAGAGGATTAGTTGTGTTGATGGTGATAGTGGTAAGAAGAGTAATCAGAGAGAATCGGAAGATGGGAGGCGTATGAATTTAAGTCATGAGAGAGAAGGTCAGAGGAGTAACCAGAGAGAATCGGAAGATGGGAGGCGTATGGATTTGAGTTGTGAGAGAGAAGGTCAGAAGAGTAATCAGAGAGAATCGGAAGATGGGAGGCGTATGGATTTGAGTTGTGAGAGAGAAGGTCAGAAGAGTAATCAGAGAGAATCGGAAGATGGGAGGCGTACGGATTTGAGTTATCAGAGAGACTATGATAGTCTTAATATGAATGTTATCCAGGTGTCGTTATCGAGCCAGAGTATTTCAGATTCACAGGGAATCGGATAAATTAAGCGAACAGGCTGAAGGTAGTAGATGAACTGGTATTTAGTATAAGTAGTTATGTAGTGAAAGTAGATTTAAGTATAGTGTGATTGTGACCTGAGTAATGTTAAGTAAGATATTTAAGTAATGACGTAGTCATATACAATGCAGTAATTAATGGTAGCGGTAAGTTAGACGTAAGAAGTGTTCTGGTAAGTGATGTAAGTACTTATAATACTGAAAATATGATGTAAGTAGTGAGATAGTAACTCCAATGATGGAAATTGTGAAGAAGGTACTATTTTATAACAGCCGTTGGGTAAGTCAAAGTGAGTAAATAAAATGATAGCAGTACCAATCATAATTGAAGATAATTGTAAGTTTCAGACATGCCTTGTTGTACCAGAACTTGTGTATTCAGTGATTTTAGGAGCTGACTTGGTTGCAAATCATGGAAGTAGAATAGACTTTGATTTAGGTAGTGTGTGTTTGTTCTATGAGGAAACTAACAAAGAAGTACGTGTTAATTATGATGGTCTGAGGTAAGTGTGTTAGTAACGTGTGTTCTTTAAAGATAGGTGAGAGGTAAGTGAAGTTGTTCCTAGTGAGAGGAAATGTTAAGGTGTGTTACGTGTCTGTACGACCAGTATCCGAGGGATAGTCGGTATGAGGCAGTGACGTGAGGTAATTTGGGTGAATTACAGGAGGAGTAATTGTGTTCGATGTTAGGTAAGCATCGAGATGTATTTAGTGGTAAGTGAGGAAGAACACGTATATGAACATAAATTTGTAGTACATGACCATTCATCAATTGTGGGAGGTAAGTACCCCATTCAACTTAAAAATGCTAGTGACGTCTAAGAACAAATAAACATTATGCTGGATTACGGAATAATTGAACCATCTTGTAGCCATGGTATTGAACCTTTAATTATTGTTGCCAAGAAGGATGTGATTTCTTGAGATATATAATTTAATAAGGGCAAAATTGATTCAGTTTGAGTGACAGAGTGCTACTCAGAGTTCCATTTCATCATCTGCAGAGGCGGGAAATATGTCTAAATTCTTTCTTTTGTATCAGGGGTATTTCACTATTGTGAACCGTATCGGGGAGTGTGCATAGTCTTTAAAAGATCAGGAAGGGGATATTGTCGGTATTTGTAGTATTATATATGTAAAGAAGTATTTCACGTGAGATTTGTTGAAATAAGAGTAAGATGATTAAATTTTGTGAGAAACTGGCAAAATAAAACTAACATCTGCGATATGCGTGTGAACCAAGTGTCGTATTGGTGTATTGGAAGAATAAGTGCTACATTGTCATGTACTGTGTGAAAAAAAAAACGGAGAACAGGACATTGGACAGTTATCTGCGATAACAATATGCGAGAACAGTTCTCATATAAGTGATATTTCACAAAAAGTTTTGATATGTTAAAAAAAAAGGAGAAGAATGTTGTATATTGATAGAAAATTATTTGTATGTGTTAAATTGAGTGCTGTACTCTTGTGATTTGTATGAGAGAAAAAGAGAATGGGACACTGAACAGTTATCTACAATGGCAATGTGCGAGAAAAATTCTCATATATGTGATGTATTATAAAATGTATGGATGTTGAAAAAGAAAATTATTGTTGTATACTCATTTAAAGTGTTTATACGTGTCAGTGTTATATATATAATTTTGTTCATAAATCAATCGATTCTTTGTTCTTCGATTTATTTATGAGGGAGGCGAATTGTAACGGTTCAAATCCCGTTACAAGATGATATCTGTATTTTTATTATTGTATGATTTTATCTGTATTATTATTATTATTATTATTATTATTATTATTATTATGTCAGTATTATTATTATTTTATCTGTGATATTGTTACTATTATTGTAATTAACCGTTTTATTCAATTTTGCAATTGCCTGTTGCTTGCAAGATTGTACTTAGATGTATGCATATATACGTATGTGTAGATTATCATTAAACACCTGTACAGTGAGAATTGTTGTATATATCAGAGATTGGGTATGACGTTGGTGCATTGTGCAATATTGTTGGCGATTCTGCCAAGTCATCGCCACTCCTTGGCTACGTCATCGTATTTATTTAGCAATGCGCGCACGGAGTCGATCGCCGCGGGGCTATTTCACCACTGTATGTAATATCTGTCGCGTAGGTGGGAGTATGTCATTGTTATTTCTGGAGATTATGTAGTTGTGTCAACCAACGTCTATATAAGGTGGATGCACATTGTAGCGTCAGTCATTACTTATACGGATGCAGTACAGTGAAGTAGTCTACTAGATCAAGAGGCCTTAAGCGGTCAGCCAACCAGTGTGAACGAGAGATGGTGAAGACTCAGTGAGCCATTATTGGTCATTGAGAGAGTGAGACCAAATGGTTGGTCCGTCACTTAGTGGAAGACGCGGACGCAAGGCTTACCAAGGAGTCAGAGAGGGCAACCCTGGACCTACCAAGAGGTCATACCATATTGACTTACAAAGAAGTCAGATGATATGGAGAAGAAGCAGTCTCAAGGATGTATCACCACGTTAGGCGTGACACATCTACAGTAAACACCAGAGCAATGGATTACGTCGTAATTACACTCAAAGTGTTAAAGGTACAGTCAAGTGAATCAGTGAGGGAAATATTTCGTATAAATTGTTAAATGTCCGGTCAAGTAGAATTCAAATTCATGCCTAGTTTCTTTCTGTTGCAATGTCATAATTTCATATTCTCATCTGTTTTATCGCAACAAGACTCACTATTTTTTGATATATTATTTAAAGAATATATATTGTTCTATCAAACGAATTCATAGTTTTATTTCATTTACAATAAAATATCTTAACCTCAAAATTAATGGGGAAACCGAACGCCAATCTCCTTTTCCCAGAACTTATATGGTATGTTGTCAAAAGTAAGCTTATTACCCCACACCCTAGAGATGGTCAAGAGTCTCATTCTATTATTGCTGTACTGAGTGACAGCTGGCGCCCTTCAAATAACGTATGTGTAAGTAAGCAGGTAACAAGTAAGTGTGAGTACAGGGTTCGACGAGTGGGTATTTTATTTAATGAATGTTAATTTTCAGATTTTTCAATATTAATTCATCATTTCCATTATAAATGCAGATTTATATGTTTCAAAAGTTAGTCAGACAGTTAGGAAGTTCTCAATACTGTACCCGTCTAAATGGTACCTCAGTTAATTTGAGAAAGCTGGGAATATTTATTACGGAGCATTGCTTACGAGTGCGCGTGTACCAGCTGTGACACAGTTGTGCGAGAGCGAGCCGGCCGAAACTAGGTCAACAGCTGATCGAGGGCGACCAGAGCGCAGTTACGTCATGACACCGGCAGACGACAAAGGGGAGGAGAAATGTTCTCATAAAATCCACTCGTAGCGGTCAAGGACGAGCTATGGCGCAGGTCGAATACCAGCCAATAGAAATTGAGGAAAGTGCTGGAAATATTAGGATTGTTCTGGAACTAAGTCGAAGGAAGTTCTTGGGTAAGAACGTCAGAACAGTTCAAGAGAAATTTTACGAGACGACGGCCAGAACAGTTTTTCAAGAGCACGTCGGACAGTTGTTTCTTACGAGAAATCGAACCGTGTATTCTCTACGGGAAAGAAGAATATGTTCAGACGACGTGAATACTAGTGTAATCCTTGTAGGGCACGATCATTACATTACTTGAATGCCAGTGTAATTCATTGTTAGCTCAACGCAGTATCCAGCGAGCTTATTACAGTCGTGCATTCTCCCGGGTGGAAAATGTTAAACCGCAGACAGTCAGCGTGCTCATTAAAGCCGATTCTTGCCATAGAAGCTTTAGGAATGTTCCATTGGACATTATGAAAGGAAATCACGATCTCAAGTGGATAGGCGAGAGGAAATCTAACCTTTATTTAATCATCATACTAGTCAGCCCTATTATTTGTCAGCCTAAGGCGTATCGTAACTTAATGAATGTGTTCAGAAGACGAAGCTTATAGTAATAATGGACCTAAAGTACATCGTTGCGCCAAGTTAAGTGTTGTACATAACTTAGTGAGTTATAGCTAGTGTGGATCCCTGTGTTAATAGAATATTTTAGTTTCAGCTATCTCCGAGGAAACCAAGTTGTCGACATGCGGCGATCAAGAGGGAAATCGAGAGATTTTCTGGGACTTTGCTGGAGTAAAAAGAAGACGCTGAATATAGCTACAGTCATGAGGAACTAAATTCCAGAGTGCACGCCAACGCGATGACTTTGTACATCCGTAAACCACCATAGATGAGGCAAGAGACGTTGTCGCCTGAAGCAGCATCCCGACGCCAAGGATTTTCACCAGAAATATGAGTACCCTTGTAAAATTTCTTCTCTTTTAGTAGATGACTAGATTGTATTCTTGCGTAGAGTAAAGTAGTTTCCTTAGTAGTTTTGTATGTAATGGTGATGGGAGAGCATTCCTTACTTCGTTGATTTGTAATTTCAATATTGTTCTATCTTTGCATTTTCTTGGAATAATGATAATTTTATTTTTGGACGTGATGATGAATAATCCCAGTTGTTCTCGAGTTGACAAGAGTGAATGATTATGATCTTCGAAAGTGATTTAAGGGAGTAAGGTCTACTAACAATCGTAATAATAATAATAATAATAATAATAAGAGTAAATTAAACTCATAAAAGTAGTAAATGAAGATATGATTAAATGTAGGAGTAAACTATAATTAAATCGTAGTTTTAAAACCCTGTTAGTCATGTGTAGTGATTGATGGTAGAAGGGAAAGTGAACGACGAATGTTAGAAATATTCTTCGAGAGAACGATCTAGGAGCCATTATAGGATAATAGTAATAATAATAATGATCAAAATAGTAAAGGTCGGATAATGTAAAAGTTGTTGAGATTCAACTTGTATGGTCATTGTGATAATGGAGTTCGCCATTAATGGACGACATGGGACTACTAGGGTGCATGTCGGGCCTAAACGGTATTATGAGTCACAATGATTGTAATGAATGATTATGGCGATAATGATTTATGAGGATGTACGGATTTAGGGACTATAATAGGTCTATTTCTGGCTCAACCACTGATATGAATAATACACGACTTAATCGTTATTAGATGTTTTCGAGGCTCTTGAGCTCTTATCACTGACGATGGTGATGGTTATTCTTCGAGAGAGAAATTTGGCTTTCTGTATCATCATAACTACAGTCATGAGCGAGTTTTATTCTGGTCAGATGATTATAAGGATCTTCAATAAAACCCAAGAGGAAGACGAGATAAATGACTGGATAATAATAATAATAATAAATATTACAGATTCATTGTGTGATAAAAATGTACTTATAACCAGTTGGTAGAATTGGGTTATTTGGTGTCATTTACTTTTATCATTCCAAGGAAACTTATCTTGTATATTTTTTTTTGTGACTGTGATGCATTGTTGTTGTTGTTGTTGATTCCGTGTAGGATCACATGATGCTCTATCCATCCATGAAATGCTAGGTAATTTAGAAAGGTTAAATAGAGTAAGGAAAGAATACAGTCAAGCGTAGTCTACGAGAGAGAGGGAGTTATGCCAAAGAAATTGTAAAAATATTTCCAAACGCTAAAGTGAAGAATTTGTAAAAATATTTCCCAGCACTAAAATGAAATTGTAAAGGAATTTTATGATGACAAAATGAGTTAGAGGATTTTTCACAGGTAGAGTGAAATGAATGTTCAAGAAATTTTCTTGAACAAGTAAATGCTGAGTTAATAGTAATTGTTCTTCAAAATGTATGAAATTATTTTACCTGTAAATGACTAAACATGAGTTATAACGGGAAATGACAGCTTTGCTAATTTAGTGATTCATTCGATGTTACAGAGTAAAATCTTAGGTGGAGTTTCATTGGAGAAGCAATGGAATCTAACTCCAGAAGCATGCGAGGACTTACAGTCGTATTCATTTATTCACAAGCCATTAAAGATTGAGATATTCCTTTTATTGCAAAAATCACATTGTATTTAATAAATTTTTTTTTTCTTTCATGCATTTGTCCAGACTGAGTTTCCATTATGTTTTTAATAAACGTTGTTGTTATTTTGCCCTGATTTTTCATTTATATTGTGTCACCTATCCAGTCACCAAGGGTCCTGAAAATATAAATTCTATGAAGTTGTCCCTTAATAGCATAATCGGCCCTGCGAACGGTCCACCCTTTTGGGACTCTCGCTCCGCCGACTGAGCGACCCCGGAGAAGGGGACATATTTCTGTGGCGCCCAACTTTCAGGGCCAACCCAAACCCTCATTGCTTAGGCATTGATCGTTTTGGTGAGTTATTTCCAGGGCATATTTTTGTTGTTGTTATATTTACGATCTTGTTGTTTCGGCGAACACTATTGTGGCGCAAAAGCAAGGAGATGGTAATTTTTATTCAGTTAAATGGTGACAATTAAATGGATAGAGATACCAAGGTTGGTAATGACATAATACAGCTGGACATTGCTTCGGTATAGGTCTATTTGTTACAGTACGGAGAGCATGCTTGTGGAGTTCATACTTTGTATTTTACAAATTCTTTGGCAATTTCCGGTGAAATTTAGGCAAATGGGGCAAAGATGTACAGGTTCATCGTTGTTGGCGAGCACAATGCTTATGAATTGTAATGGATTTGGATACTTTAGCTCGGATGATAGCGGAGATGAGAGCCAGCGCTGAGAAATTGGGAGCTGAGAATAAGGCTAGTATTGAAAGACTTGAACTTGCGCAATCTCAAATGTCGGCCGAGTGTAGGGCTAGTGCTGATTCTATGAAAGCCGAAACTAAAGCTAGTATTGAAAGACTTGAACGTAATCAATCAGAAATGAGAGCGGAAACTAAGGCTAGTGTTGATTCTATTAGGACTGAGTTTAAGGAGAGTCAAGCACAGATGTCACGTGAGTTCAAAGACAACCAGACTAGGTTAACCCAAGAAATTAAAGTGATGTCGCGTGATTTTAAAGATAGTCAGGCGAAGTTGAAACAAGAGATTGAACGAACAGTTACAAACTCGATAGCTAGCGTAGCGCAGGAGTTTACTGAGAGGCTAGGCACGCTCAAGAAATCAATTATGGATAATATGATCACACATAAGACTGAGGTGGAAAGGAAAATTTCTGAACTTAGCAACCAAATACAATCGCATAAAGAAAATACGACCGATGCGCAATTGAGGTGGACTAAACGATTTAAGGAAGTATGTGATAGTATAATTCAGGTCGACAAGGGGGTCAGACAGGAAATTCAGATGAGCAAAGAACTCATTACTGATGAAGTAGAAGGTCTGAAAACAGCTGTAAATGACAATAAGAAAGCTATCGGAGAAGTTGTATCCAAGGTGGAACACGAACTTCTTGCGTCCCGTGGGTTAGTAGGACAAATGGAGGATAAAATAAAGGGGATGTCAGACGAAATATCAAATATGACAACGGAACTACAAACATTGCGATTGCATAGTGACAGCACACGAGTTGTGACTGCGTCCGTAATTGAAAGGCAATCACAAATGGAGCAACAGTTTAAAGCAGGATTCATTTGTTCGACTCCTAATGCAGCACAGGAGATAAAAACTTCCGGTCGAGCTAAGAATAATACCGTATCTTTAAATCAAATGGACGATAAAGGGAACAGGCCGCAGATTGTGAATATTATACGCCTACAGGACAATCAACCCCGAAAGTTCAACAATCAAAACGGACCTACACCTAAAACCTTTATTAAGGACCTACAAGAATATTTTAAAGATAATGACATTCCTCCTGAACGGCAATTACGAGTGACGGAAAAATACCTAGATTCGTCAGCTCACACGTGGTTTATGGCATTCCGGTACAGTTTCGATGATTTCGAAGGATTTAAAGTCGCATTTTTCGACAAATTTTGGAACACAGATATTCAGCACAATTTAAGGACGGAATGGTATGCTCGTCGATATGCTTCGACGCTGCCTACGAAATTTTCCGAGTTCGCCGCAAATCAGATCCGGAAAATTCGAGAATTGGACGACCCACTTCCAGAGGAAGAATTATGCCGAGTCATCATTCGACAGTTACCGCCGGACGTACAAAGAATATTAATAGCATCGAACATCCGAACAGCTATGGAGCTGGAAAGAGTATTAAGACAGCTAGATATGACGTCTAGGGATCATACCCGTAATACTCGAGCCTTGAGTCAGGAAATCAATTCGACTTATGTTGAGAAAGAAAGGACGGTGGTTCCACAGAAAAATAAAGAGGTACAAACTAAAGAGAGGTCCGAACGGAATGAAACAAGGGATGAGCAGAGATTACAGAGGGGCTTCCATGGATTTCGACCGTATTCGATGGGATCAAGAGGAAGAGATCGATATTTTGGCCGAACTTCTCGAGGAGTAAAATATGCCGCCGAGAAAAGAAGAAATTATCATCGGTTTTATCAACCAAGGGGGACAGTTGATGAAAACAAAGAACATGTCCGGGAACTCAAGGAGAAAACAGACGGAGGTGAAATATGGAGAAGAGCTATTTTGAATCAAAATACAGATCCCGACGTAACAGGCGCAGAATCCCTCGCATTTCAGGAAGAGAAAAAAAGACGGAAAGGAGAGGAGGAGACCGTCTGCCAACCCGGAAGGAGTCAAGGGGTGGAAAAAAAAACGTCAATTTTTGAATGAAGAAATACCCGAAATATTGGCGAATGGTCAAGGGGACTGCTTTGAGATAATTCAGGTGGATTCATGGCTCACACTTTGCTAAGCAAAAACCTATTCCTATTATTCCAGAGAGACCACTAAGCTTATTCGCAATGGACATATTTGGCCCGATTCCAGCCAGTAGATTTAAGCATAAATTCGTAATTGTGACCATAGATGTGTTTTCGAAATTTCTAACCCTTTTTCCAATTCAGAAGGCGAACACAAAATCGATCCTATGGAGATTAAAGAAAAGCATAATTCCTATGATGGGGAAACCCAAGGTCTTGCTGACTGACCACGGATCGCAATTCACGGCTGAAGAGTTCAGACGAGGCTTATCTGAAATGGGGATCAAGCACACCATGAGTTCGATCCGAAATCCAGCCAGTAATCCCGCTGAGCGGGTGATGCAAGAGATTTCAAAATTTTGCAGAATTTATTGTAAAAACAGACACGATAGGTGGATCGCAGTGTTACCAATAATGATGGACGTGGTAAATAACACAGTGCATGAGGCGACGAAATTAATTCCCTCAGTCATTCATTTCAATCAATATCCCGTCCGAACTTGGGACAACGTAATTCCACACCTGGATCAAAGACGTCCTACTCATGCGGAAGTAATTCTCCAAGCGAGAGAAAACCTTGTAGATCATGCCAACAGAAGACGGAGGAGAGTACGTAAGAAACGATTTCATCGTCCCTTAAATGTTGGAGAGTACGTATTACTCCGTAAACCCGCTATTTCAAGTCCTGTTGAAAAATTCTACGCGAAGTTCGCACCTTTATATGTTGGACCTTACAGAGTAATTAAAGATTTGGGGAACAATGCATACCAGGTAGAGAGCTTTGATGGACACTTTAGAGCTATTTATAATGCTGGGAATTTACGCGTCTATCACCAGTTCCGGAGAAATCCTAGAAATTAATCTTGAAAAGGAGCTGTAATGGTGCACATTTTCCGTGTACATTTAGAAAGTAAACTGAGCTGTTATGATTTAATCTGCTAATTAAATCCTAAATCAACCAAGGGGAATTATGTACCCGTCTAAATGGTACCTCAGTTAATTTGAGAAAGCTGGGAATATTTATTACGGAGCATTGCTTACGAGTGCGCGTGTACCAGCTGTGACACAGTTGTGCGAGAGCGAGCCGGCCGAAACTAGGTCAACAGCTGATCGAGGGCGACCAGAGCGCAGTTACGTCATGACACCGGCAGACGACAAAGGGGAGGAGAAATGTTCTCATAAAATCCACTCGTAGCGGTCAAGGACGAGCTATGGCGCAGGTCGAATACCAGCCAATAGAAATTGAGGAAAGTGCTGGAAATATTAGGATTGTTCTGGAACTAAGTCGAAGGAAGTTCTTGGGTAAGAACGTCAGAACAGTTCAAGAGAAATTTTACGAGACGACGGCCAGAACAGTTTTTCAAGAGCACGTCGGACAGTTGTTTCTTACGAGAAATCGAACCGTGTATTCTCTACGGGAAAGAAGAATATGTTCAGACGACGTGAATACTAGTGTAATCCTTGTAGGGCACGATCATTACATTACTTGAATGCCAGTGTAATTCATTGTTAGCTCAACGCAGTATCCAGCGAGCTTATTACAGTCGTGCATTCTCCCGGGTGGAAAATGTTAAACCGCAGACAGTCAGCGTGCTCATTAAAGCCGATTCTTGCCATAGAAGCTTTAGGAATGTTCCATTGGACATTATGAAAGGAAATCACGATCTCAAGTGGATAGGCGAGAGGAAATCTAACCTTTATTTAATCATCATACTAGTCAGCCCTATTATTTGTCAGCCTAAGGCGTATCGTAACTTAATGAATGTGTTCAGAAGACGAAGCTTATAGTAATAATGGACCTAAAGTACATCGTTGCGCCAAGTTAAGTGTTGTACATAACTTAGTGAGTTATAGCTAGTGTGGATCCCTGTGTTAATAGAATATTTTAGTTTCAGCTATCTCCGAGGAAACCAAGTTGTCGACATGCGGCGATCAAGAGGGAAATCGAGAGATTTTCTGGGACTTTGCTGGAGTAAAAAGAAGACGCTGAATATAGCTACAGTCATGAGGAACTAAATTCCAGAGTGCACGCCAACGCGATGACTTTGTACATCCGTAAACCACCATAGATGAGGCAAGAGACGTTGTCGCCTGAAGCAGCATCCCGACGCCAAGGATTTTCACCAGAAATATGAGTACCCTTGTAAAATTTCTTCTCTTTTAGTAGATGACTAGATTGTATTCTTGCGTAGAGTAAAGTAGTTTCCTTAGTAGTTTTGTATGTAATGGTGATGGGAGAGCATTCCTTACTTCGTTGATTTGTAATTTCAATATTGTTCTATCTTTGCATTTTCTTGGAATAATGATAATTTTTATTTTTGGACGTGATGATGAATAATCCCAGTTGTTCTCGAGTTGACAAGAGTGAATGATTATGATCTTCGAAAGTGATTTAAGGGAGTAAGGTCTACTAACAATCGTAATAATAATAATAATAATAATAATAAGAGTAAATTAAACTCATAAAAGTAGTAAATGAAGATATGATTAAATGTAGGAGTAAACTATAATTAAATCGTAGTTTTAAAACCCTGTTAGTCATGTGTAGTGATTGATGGTAGAAGGGAAAGTGAACGACGAATGTTAGAAATATTCTTCGAGAGAACGATCTAGGAGCCATTATAGGATAATAGTAATAATAATAATGATCAAAATAGTAAAGGTCGGATAATGTAAAAGTTGTTGAGATTCAACTTGTATGGTCATTGTGATAATGGAGTTCGCCATTAATGGACGACATGGGACTACTAGGGTGCATGTCGGGCCTAAACGGTATTATGAGTCACAATGATTGTAATGAATGATTATGGCGATAATGATTTATGAGGATGTACGGATTTAGGGACTATAATAGGTCTATTTCTGGCTCAACCACTGATATGAATAATACACGACTTAATCGTTATTAGATGTTTTCGAGGCTCTTGAGCTCTTATCACTGACGATGGTGATGGTTATTCTTCGAGAGAGAAATTTGGCTTTCTGTATCATCATAACTACAGTCATGAGCGAGTTTTATTCTGGTCAGATGATTATAAGGATCTTCAATAAAACCCAAGAGGAAGACGAGATAAATGACTGGATAATAATAATAATAATAAATATTACAGATTCATTGTGTGATAAAAATGTACTTATAACCAGTTGGTAGAATTGGGTTATTTGGTGTCATTTACTTTTATCATTCCAAGGAAACTTATCTTGTATATTTTTTTTTGTGACTGTGATGCATTGTTGTTGTTGTTGTTGATTCCGTGTAGGATCACATGATGCTCTATCCATCCATGAAATGCTAGGTAATTTAGAAAGGTTAAATAGAGTAAGGAAAGAATACAGTCAAGCGTAGTCTACGAGAGAGAGGGAGTTATGCCAAAGAAATTGTAAAAATATTTCCAAACGCTAAAGTGAAGAATTTGTAAAAATATTTCCCAGCACTAAAATGAAATTGTAAAGGAATTTTATGATGACAAAATGAGTTAGAGGATTTTTCACAGGTAGAGTGAAATGAATGTTCAAGAAATTTTCTTGAACAAGTAAATGCTGAGTTAATAGTAATTGTTCTTCAAAATGTATGAAATTATTTTACCTGTAAATGACTAAACATGAGTTATAACGGGAAATGACAGCTTTGCTAATTTAGTGATTCATTCGATGTTACAGAGTAAAATCTTAGGTGGAGTTTCATTGGAGAAGCAATGGAATCTAACTCCAGAAGCATGCGAGGACTTACAGTCGTATTCATTTATTCACAAGCCATTAAAGATTGAGATATTCCTTTTATTGCAAAAATCACATTGTATTTAATAAATTTTTTTTTTCTTTCATGCATTTGTCCAGACTGAGTTTCCATTATGTTTTTAATAAACGTTGTTGTTATTTTGCCCTGATTTTTCATTTATATTGTGTCACCTATCCAGTCACCAAGGGTCCTGAAAATATAAATTCTATGAAGTTGTCCCTTAATAGCATAATCGGCCCTGCGAACGGTCCACCCTTTTGGGACTCTCGCTCCGCCGACTGAGCGACCCCGGAGAAGGGGACAATACTAATGGTGGAAAATCTGGTCGAAGGTTTTTTATGCATCCAGAAGTAGCTGCTGAAATAATAGGAATAAATTTCGATCTCATATACCGCTTCAAAGTGATCCTAGAAGTAATATAAAGTGCACACATAATTCATATAGATAAATTTACTCAATATGCAATGGCTACTGCAAAGTTGTATGTCCAGTCATATCCATGGCTTCCGATGACACCAAAAATTCACAAAATTTTCATTCAACGTCCTACAGTGATAAACAATGTTCTACTTCCAATAGGTCGGTTCTCTGAATAGGCCGCTGAAGCACAAAATAAGCGCACAAAATATGCACGCTTTTATCGCGAACGATATGCAAGAAAAAAAGTGCTCCAGAGAATCATGTAACCTGGATGTGCTTAATCGAATCCTTCTCTGTTCCGATCCTCTTTTGACTGGAATGGGGCCACTACCTGGAAAGAGGAAAAAACATTTTTAATAAGAATGTTATTTGCTTTACGTCCCACTTAATACGTTTACGGTTTTCGGAGACGCCGAGGTGCCGGAATTTAATCCAGCAGGAGTTTCTTACGAGCCAGTAAATCTACCGACACGAGGCTGACGTATTTGAGCACTTTCAAATACCACCGAATTGAGCTAGGATCGAACCTGCCAAGTTGGGGTCAGAAGGCCAGCGCTTCAACCGTCTGAGCCACTCAGCCGGGCAAACAATATTTAAAAGAGACATTATATGTGCTACTTCCACCTGCGCCAAGTGAGCTCACCACTGCAGAGCAGATCCTGAAGAATTCTCGGACGAAGAGGAGGAGGATGCAACTTCTGATCAAGGACAGTGGTTGTCATCATAACCCTTGAGATATCGCAGGCTTGACACTCAGAGGGAGAAAACAGGGTAAATTGTACATTTCTAGTAACTTATACCATTGTGCTGAGACTCGTGTGCTTTAAGAATAATAAAAAACTGTTTTACCATAGCATGTATAATATAATATAATATAATATAATATAATATAATATAATATAATATAATATAATATAATATAATATAATATAATATAATATAATATTTCAGTCCATCAAATTGTGAAAAACAATTTTTTTCTGCCTGCACATACCCTCAGTTACTTAAAATTCAAATAATTACACATAAGGGAACTTCTAATTTCAAAAATAATTTAGGCCGCATAAATCGTCCAAATAGCCCACTGTGCGATGTCGCCAAATAGCAGAAGCGTGTGAAGTAGGGGTGAGAACTATCAAGAGGACTGTAAATCAAGCAAAACCTTCGCTTCTGATCTGCAGATATTACGTTATTAGGTCTCCAGGTAAGACTCCTCGTCGTATTAAGGAAGTAACTGGGACAGATGATTTCAAGAAATGAGTTCTTCGGCGTAGAATGTTTGCGATGTTCGACCGGGGTGAATTTCGTACAGCAAACAAGCTGGTTGCGAAAAAAAAAAAAGAAAAAAAAGAAAAAAAAAAGAGATGATCTGGTCTACAATGGAAGTAAGACTGCAATGCATAGGATTTTAAAACCCATTTGATTAAAATTCAAACGCTGTAATGATTTAAGGAAGTGCTTAATGGAGCGAAGTGACTTGTTTATTAAAATAAAACATTGATCTATTTTTCTATAAACTTAAGCCTCAAAATTGATATTTGTTTCTTTTTTAACCTGGAGCTTTAGGGTATAAGTATCTTAATTGTAATTTTAAGGGCTTATTTGCCTCCCTGTTTTGATTTATTGTTAACATATGCAATAAATCGTTTTTGAATTAGTAGTATTTTTCTCTTTCTATTTTGAACACTTTTCACCGGCAGTCTGGCATAAATCCAGCACGAAATTCTTGTTCCAAAGTTTGACCGAGCTTGGTTTTTAAACCCTGATATCACGTGGGCTAGTTTCGTAAAGCTCGCCGTAAGTGATAGAAAAGGTTTGCGTTCATAGAGGTACATATCAGTGGATAAGGAATGTGACAGGCCTGTAACTCGAGACTCTGTTTAAAAAATTATTCTCACTTGATGTTTTGTCTACCCCATTTGGCCCCAATTATTTTTTCCAAATTCTTGAATGTCGTCTAATATTGTCATCAGCACATTATTATTATTATTATTATTATTATTATTATTATTATTGTTCCGAGGTATCAGTGGAACAGCAGAGGTGAAAGAAGGTGCTGGGTGGGAATAGGTCTCAACTTACGAAATTAAAGTTAATTTAAAACTATAACAAAGGTTATATTTTCTTTTCAAGATAAATAAATAACAGAATATAACAGGTACCAAGTAGCAGATCAAAAAATTAAGAAAGTACAATTTTAGTTCGTTACAAAATTTGGGCTTCGAGCCCGACACTCACGAACCTTGAGCTATAAGCCCAACTTTACCTATATACCAAGTTCAAACAAAGGGGCAGAAAACCCCAATCATGCCAAGGAGCACTGGCTCCCGATTACCATATTAAGCCTCCTCGAGGCACACAGAAACCAAATTTAAGAAAGAGCAAACCCGCTCTCAAGGTTCAAGCCCATCAAAGGCCACAACAAACTATATTTCAAACTGCCCTCAAGGCATACCAAGAACAGGGGTAATAAATACCCAACCTACTGGGCCTATTCAGTAAAGAAGCAGGTTAATTACATGGCCCAAAATACCAACTTGACTGGAGGCGTAACTTGCACTCCTAATACACTTTTAAAACCTACTTGGCACTAGGACGCATACACAAGGGCTAATCCCATACTAAAGAGGTGACTTGTATAAGAAGACTTTATTACATTAAGAAAGGAAGAAACGGTTGTGAAAACAAAGTCACCTCAAAACAATAGGAGTGGGAGCTCGAGAGGGTTTAGCACTCTCTATCCCAATTTATAGTTAAAGAGACGAAGTTTTACCAAGTTTCTATTACCTTTTAAAGATAGGTTACATGAGAAAAGTTTCGAACCTGCCCCGAGGGTTAAACTGCTGAGCTAGCGAGAAATGAAGTTATTAAATGGCCATTACCTTATGGATGAACTGCTGCCCGAAGAAAGAGGCGCTTCCCGCCCCCTGCTACATAATCACACTAGGAGAGATGTTACTGAAGTGGTACCGAGACAAGAAAATCAGCAGTTTATATACCCTCCGTGGAACATTCGAGACCTTTCATGAATGATAAGACACACCCACAGCAGTTTATTGGTTACAGAACACAGTTACAGAGCAGGTTGGGGAAGAAAGCCCCGATTGTGCGAAAATTAATTAAGAAATTCGGGATTGGCTAATTTCAAAACTGGCGGAAAGAAAGGATTAACATTGCCAACTCTCAAACCACAGAACAAAATTTAGCAAAAACAAAACTTATGAATGTTAAATTTCTTCACGACAGTTCATTCCTTTACACCAGAGTGCGTTATCAAAGTTTTGTAGAGACATCTGTTAGATAACGTCCAAACTTCTTGATCCAGAGGAAACAAACACAAGTCGAAATAGACACCTTTCAGACACTGCAAAATTACCAAATTTACTGTGGTGACATCTTTCGAGAAACCATCGGATTAATATAGTTTGTTAAAGTTCAGGCGTTCTCCTGTAGAGGAGTTTCGACTGGCGCAATATTTGAATTTGCGTAGTGGAGGTGTACCGCCCGGTACAATTATTATTATTATTATTATTATTATTATTATTATTATTATTATTATTATACTGAATACAGAGAACCGCACCTCCGGTCGGCATGTGGGCGAAGGAAAGAGGGCCGCAAACATCGCAGTCAGCGAAAGAGTAAGACAGATAATGTCGTCTCCTGTCTCTCTCTGCACGTCCAAGGGCCTCTTCCTTTGGGTGCGGGCGGTAGAATAACACCCACGGCATCATCGGCCTGTCGTTAAGAGGCGACTACATGGGGTCTCAGAGGCTCTTAACTTTGGACCGTGGGTTGGCGACCATGGGGGTTCCTTAGCTGAGTCCTGGCATTACTTCCACTTACTTGTGCCAGGCTTCTCGCTTTCATCTATCCTATCCGACCTCCCTTGGTCAACTCTTGTTCTTTTCCGACCCCGACGGTATTAGGTTCGCGAGGCTGAGGGAGTCTTTCGTATTCACGCTCTTCGCGGCCCTCGTCTTTCTTTGGCCGATATCTTCACGTTTCGAAGAGTCGAATCCCTTCCATTTTCTGATTAGTGTTAATAGAGGATGGTTGCCCAGTTGTACTTCCTCTTAAAAATAATCACACCGAGCTCGATAGCTGCAGTCGCTTAAGTGCGGCCAGTGTCCAGTATTCGGGAGATAGTAGGTTCGAATCCCACTGTCGGCAGCCCTGAAGATGGTTTTCTGTGGTTTCCCATTTTCACACCAGGCTGTACCTTAATTAAGGCCACGGCCGCTTCCTTCCCACTCCTAGCTCTTCCCTGTCCCATCGTCGCCATAAGACCTATCTGTGTCTGTGCGACGTAAAGCAACTAGCAAAATAAATAAATAAATAAATAAATAAATAAATAATAATCACCACCACCACTACCACCGTCCAGGGGCCTTCTGTAGTGGTGACTGCTAGATTTTTCACATTTTGTTTCATTTAGAAAATATTTGAGGTCACAGAGGTAGGTGAAACATTCTGTATAATAACTTCACAATAACACTTTCAATTCCACGAAGAAATAATTTCACTCGACTTCAAATTAATTACCGTACTACTGTTACGGTTCCTTGTGTTAAAATTCACAGATAATAGGAATGTTTAGACCGATAAGAAAGGGGACGACTCCAGTAATACGTTTGTATTAGGTAATGATCAATGAGCAAGTTACTGTAGAAACCAGTGAGCTGTGAACTTCGTTTCGTTGGACTTACCTGGGATCATTATTTCCACATTGTACAGAGAGGTCTAACAGCTTGTTACCACTGTTCCAAGATACAAGAATCATTTGAAAGACGTAGCAAGGAGGACAAAGCGGGAGCCTCTTATCGCGCTTCTTGGAACTCTCTAATGAACCATATTCTAGAAACTGCACCAAATTAATTGGAGCGATAAAGAACGTTATACAAACCATTCTTCCTGACTTGTGAACACGCGAAAAATTGGAACACACAAACCTTTTAGGTCTGGGGCGAGAGGTATTCGCATGGATGATACAAGTTTCGCACATGCAGTTCAACGTGTTCTTGTGATTGTTGCCGTCGCGTCTTGATTACTAGAAGTAAGTATAGTATGAACAAGAAATTGAGTTACAATTCTTTTGAGTATAACTTAGTTTGCTATCCTCTTCTTTCCTGGCCCTTTTTTGCAAATTATACAGGATTGGTACTAATATGTATTTGCTCAGTTTTACGCCTTCATGCCCTTCCTAGCTCCAATATTAGGTATTCACTGTTGCGTATGTTTTGAATCTACAGGAACCTGCGTATTAGGACGATCAAAAATTCCCAGCCCCGAGCAAGAGGATTTAACAAAACGATTGGAAATTCCCAGATTGGTCGGGAATCGCACCCGAAATTAATGCCACTACGCTCGCCATTCAGCCAAGGAGCCAGACATCTCAGTTTGTTGTCTAGAATATTGCACATTTCTGACCTGGGTTTGTTCTACGGGGCAAAGTTTATTTCCTCTATCACCCACTCAAATTATTCCTGATGAAATTTGACGAACAATAGGCTTATTTATCTACGTCTATATTGTCAAGAAAAGTATGTTAACATCTACTGAAATCCTAGACTTCATGATTGGTGCTAGAGGGATAATACCTTTCAATTTTGTGAATTTCTGTGAGAAGTTCGACCTGAGACACACTTCGATGGCACAACAGCCCTGATGGACCTTAACCTACCAAGCGCCCACTGCCAAGCCCGAAAGCCTGCAGATAACGAGGTGACATGCGGTCAGCTTGACATATCCCCTCGGCCGTTATTATAGGATTTCTAGACGTGGGTCACTATCTCACCGTCAGAAAGCTAATCAGTTGTAATCATGTAGGCTGAATGGACCCCAAACAAGCCTTCAGATCCGGGTAAAGAAACCTGACCTGGCCGGGAATCGAACCCGTGGTCTCCGGGCAAGAAGCAGGATTGCTACCCCTAAACCGCGGCGCCGGCTTCATTTCAATGTTATCTTAATTACTATTATTTAAGCTTGCCCGAGATGAATGCCACCTCGTGCTTCGTTCCTTGTACATGGAGGAACCGCATAGATGAGTAAGGCCAAAGGCGACTTGGAGAAGATCTATTGAACCCACCTTACAGAGAAAACGTGTAACAAAATATTTGGTAAAAGCAAAGCAGTCATCTCCGTACAGGTCAAGAAGGCTCTGGAAGGAGTGGAAGGTAAAGGCATCCACTATCCGTAACCGTGGGGTAGAGAGATTAGCTCTACGCCCGACCACCTTTTCCCCCAGAAATTAACATGGTACTCATTTTTGGTGTAGGCTGAGTGATCCTCAGGAACATGTGGACATCCCGAGGTAGAAGTATCGTTTACTTACATTCTCTCTCAGGAAGTCTAGAAACTTAGAAAAATTATATTTATAATGTTGAAGTTGCACGTGCCCTTAGGGTTCACTTAAGCTACACAAATTAAAAGGGAAATGGCAGCCAATAATTGAGCTAACCCCTCCATCTCATTTAGTGCCGAATAGTAGAGGACGTTAACCTTCCACTACTCCAGGGACCTTTATGGAGTATGTACGGAAATAGCTTTGTTTTTTTTAATGTTTTAATTGTAGAAGTCGTTTTCCCCAATATGTCAAGAAATAAAATAAAAGAACCTAGGTGATTTTGAATAAACTTGATAATATTTACTGTACTTCAAACTGTCATTTGCACATCAATACTGTTCACCATGTTCAGTGCACCAGGTACATTTCTTCAGCACTGATGCGCAAATATCATGGCACAATCGAGGTCTGCCGTCCAATCTCTCGAATGGTTGTTCGAATAGCTGTTTCAAGTGACCCAAATCCTGCGGTTTCTCAGAAAACTCTTTGTCTTTGACAATACCCGACATGGAGAAGTCGCATGAACCTGGTAGCCAATCTGTCGTACCACGATGACCAGTCCATTAATCGAAATGTTGATCCAAGAACTCCTTCACAATGACAACAAAGAGAGGCGGTTGTTGCCACGTGAACGGAACATTTTCGTAACGAGGGTTATTTACAAGTTCTGGAATCACAACTTCCTGCAGCATCTGAAGGTACGTGTCACTGGTAAGAGTTACATTAAGACAATGGTCTCTAACACCAGCACTCCGAGTACCACCCGAAAAAGTGACACCAGAGACATTTAAATCTTCTGTAATAGTTTCGTGTGGATTGGTATCACTCCAATAAAAACACAATCGTGTCTGTTCATGTGACCATTCATCTTGAATGAGGCTTCATCTGTCCACAAAATTCGTTTCTGGCTTTATTCTGAATGAGAAACTGC
Source organism: Anabrus simplex (assembly GCF_040414725.1). Lineage (NCBI taxonomy): Eukaryota > Metazoa > Arthropoda > Insecta > Orthoptera > Tettigoniidae > Anabrus > Anabrus simplex. The sequence continues at coordinate 316,669,852 of NC_090268.1, forward strand.
TCACAGAACTCTACAACGTCGGTCCGGATCAGCTTCAAATCCTTTAACATGTTCCTTAGAGAGGTACGTGTCATTCCCAGGCCAAGTGCACGCCTTCTGGTAGACATTTTCGGGTTGCATGCATAACTCTGAACAAGAGTTTCCTTCATTTCGTACACCTCGTGGTCGTCCATTTCACTGTCGATCATTCACAGAACGTGTAGCCTCGAATCGCTGGTTCGCGTTTCTCATGGCTTGATGTGATGCTGGCTCCACAATTGGAAATCTTCTCCTGCAGTCTGTTGTCACCAAAGTTGTTTTATTGTTGTGTTTCCGCCAAGCTTGTAGCACAACATCCAAAACAAAAAACCAAACCCCATGGCACTACAGCCCTTGAAAGGGCTTGAAAGACCGTTGTTCAGACCGGCTTTCTAGACCGGGGCCGCTATCTCACCGTCAGAAAGCTCCTCAATTATAATCACGTAGGCTGAGTGGATCTCGAAACAGCCCTCAGGTCCGCGTAAAAATCTCTGACGTGGGTGGGAATCGAACCCGGGGCTTCCGGGTAAGAGGCAGGCACGCTACCCCTACACCACCGGGCCGGCTAAGCACGAAAACACGCTGTTCATTTGCAATTCATCTCAAGACCTGCAACAAAAGACGCACGAAAGCAGTATTACCACCAAGCCACACCAAGAGACACAGTAATGCCAGTACTAGCACACAAAAAATGACGCTCGCTGATCCCTGTCCTTCCTAGGTTGAGGAACGAGAGTATGTGCTCACCCTGTACTGTCACTTAATAGAATTTTATTCTTTTTTGGGTGGGGGTGGTATAATACATCCACGGTATCCCTGCCTGTCGTAGGAGGCAACTAAAAGGGGCTTCAGGGGCTCTTAACTTGGGAAGTTAAGGTAAGTCCTGGCATTGCTTCCATTTACTTGTGCCAGGCTCCTCGCTTCTGTCTATCCTATCCGACCTCCCTTCGCCGACTCTTGTTATTTCCTGATCCCGGCGGTATTAGAGCATTCGAGGCCTAGGGTATCTTTCATTTTCACGCCCTTCATAGCCCTTGTCTTTCTGTGGACAATACCTTCATTTTCCCTCTGATTAGTATTAATGGAGGATGGTTGAACTTCCTCTTAAAACAATAATCACCACCACCAACGCCACCACTCATAGAATTTTGGAAGTATCGGTTCTCGTAAACAAGATTTACAGTAAGCAACACCGAACTACAGTGTGTAATTAAAATGTGAACGTATTTCGCTATTTTCTGGGAGTTATCGGGGCGAGTGTAGAGGGTGGGCACTCGCGAGAAGTCATTTTAGATTCATTATGATAAGCGCTGAAAAAAGGAATCGAAAGGAGTTCCTTTGATGGATAATTATGGACCTCCCACAACATGTTTATCTATCAACACACTTTTTTTTACGTATGTTACTTTTGGTAGCTCAGTGGCAGAGTAGTTACTTCCTTATACTAGCAGATACAGTTCTGTTCCAGGTGTTCGTTGTTCTTTGTCTAAAAGGACGCCAGACCTTAAAGCCAGACAGTCTTTGGGTGTCTAGAGTAACGTCAGAAATACATGACACAAGCCAATGATAATATGGTCTTTATAAAAAGCACAACTTATTTATAATTTTTTATCAGTTCTGGAATTGATGTCAAGCCAGCCACACATAATTTAATACAGCAAGTTAATTTCTGAAGTTCATAACACTAGACGTTCAATATTGGTAATGCTGATGCGTACATTATCTTAGTAATTATTTTCGTGATACATAGTGCATCAAAATTCAATATTAAATAACCATTGACCTGATATCAATAGTTGAAGAATATTTTAAGGTGGTTGAGAATAGAATTTAATTGAAATCTTTAAAGAAACTGCTCAAAAGACCGTACTCCTGCTTCAATGCACCCTCTGCAATGGCGTACCGTTACCTATCGTCCCAGAAAGCCCAACATTTCTTCTCTCAGGACTCTGTCTGATGTATTACAATAGCTTGGCACATACTGGATGTCTGGTCTTGTCAAACCTGATCTGAAATTGTTCTGGTTTTCATCCACATAATTCTCCACAGTGACCATATTGTTCTTTCTAAAACATACCAGGTTGAATAGTTCAGAAGATAGAAGCACTCGCCTTATGAGCCAAAGTTGGTGGGCTCGATCCAGATTCAGTCCAGTGGTATGTGAGAGTTTTTATATACGACAGCCTCGAAGCGACATACCTACCGGCACATGAAAGGACTCTTGTAGGACAAAATTTCTGCACGTCGGCGAATTGAAAATTGTAACAGTAGGTAGATAGTGGAACGTAAAATCAACAATATTATTCTTTTTCTCAAACGAATGAAAACATTTTTTATTATTTATTGCAAGTGTTTTAACTTCATCTTAACTCATATAGGATTTCTGGGACAACCTGAGAAGAAGTTCGCCGAGGCCTTAATTTAGGTACAATTCAAGCACTTGCGCGGTGAAGAAATAGAGAAGCCCTTCTGGGTGAACCAAGCACGCCTTCTCACCCTGGAGCCTCTCTTCTTCTCGAGAAAAACAAAGCAAACCGCATGACGCAACAGCCCCGAAGGGCCATGGCTCAGCCCAAAGGTCTGCAGATTACTAGGTTTCGTGTGGTTGGCACGAGGAATCCTCTCGGGCGTTATACTTGGCTTGGTGTTCTATACCGCACCCACCATCTCACCGTCAGATGTCTCATGAAGGTTGAGTAGACTTCGAACCAACCCTCAGGCCTTAGGGTAAGAAGCACTCATGTTACCTGTACATGGCGGGACCGGCTCTTCTTCAGAAAACTATTCCAAAATTGTAATGCAATGTACAGAAAATGTACTGACTTTTATTTTTCCTGGGATGGATAGATCATTTCAAGTTCTTAGGAATTGTATCCTCCCGGGATTGTAGTATAGGAAGTGTCGAATCAAGGTGCAACAACCCCAATGCAATGAGCTCGTAGTTGCGATCAACGATATTCGACTATGGTTGTCTGGCGAGAAGTTGCGTGAATAAGGGGTAAGCACGGCTCCTGCGCAAGCGCCAATCTCAAGTCTCAAGACCTGACAATAAACATCTGTTCCGTTCGCGGAGACTCTTGCTAAATGAAGTGTTGTTGTAAAGTTTCAAAGTGGTAGGGCAATAATTGTGCTTTAGTTACACATTTACTGTATGTACTGCATAATGAATAGTTTGGCAATGAATATGCATTGATTCATTGTCTGTCACGACTGATGTTTGTAGCTAAGAGTGTAGTATCTGTTACTCGTGCCGTACCTACAAGCAGCCGCGACTTCCCGTCAGTAGCAGATAGTATGAGAACGAAGATAGTTCTCGGATGAGATTGTCTTTATTATTAATTTGATACACGAGAGTCTGGTGAGACGAACGGAGGAAGATAGGTTACCTAGGAGAATAATGGACTCGACCATGGAAGGCAAGAAAAGCAGAGATAACGATGGATCGAATCAGTGCTATATATAAAAAAAGAGGTATCTAACTAAATGAGGCCATAGAGCAAGCTGTAAAGGAAGGGTTGTGGCGAGGTATAGTTTGTTAACAGAGGCTTGCAGACTGAACGCTGAACGATGTAACATTTTACAATGAAGACAAAGTTTTTCTCCATCAAATGCAGTTGCCATTCGTCTTTTGCCTGGTGTAAAAAGACGGGAAGATGTCACGTACGGCCAAGAGTAAGAAACAATTAGGTATGCCCTCTTAGTCCGGGCAAACTCATCACATTAAATGATTAGGAGAATGAAACTCATGAACTCCCCATGCACTCGCACCTGCGGCCTATTGAGAGCCCATTAGGAGGAAGTACTTCACAGTGTTGTCACAGCTGCTTTCGGGACGTGACCTGCATTACAACATTGATCACACTGAAAAGGGCTGGTGGTCACTTTCAAGTTCGTGGGTTTGATCTCGGCCAAGGTCAGTGAATTTTTGAAGACAATTTCATAGCTTACTACATTTTTTATATCCGCAAGCAAATGAACCGTCGTATACACGGGAGAAGTACAACTTTTCGATTTTGCTCCTGGAGATGCTGACTGAACCATTTACTTGCTTTATTGAATGTTATTCTATCAATCAATTACTTTATTCATTTTTTGTGTGTGCTGTCTTTAGGCTACGTCGCACCGACGGCGGCGATAGAATAGCAAAGGGCTAGGACTGGGGAGGAAGCAACATCGCCTTAATTAAGGTACGGCCCCAGCATTTCCCTGAAATGAAAATGGGGAACCACCGCAAGCAATCTTCAGGGCTGATGACAGTGGGGTTCGAACCCACCATCTCTCGAACTAGAGTTCACACATGCGTGACCCAAACTGCGAGGCCAACATCCTCGGTATTTTTTATTTATTTATTTATTTATTTATTTACTTATTTATTTATTTATTTATTTATTTATTTATTTATTTATTTATTTATTTTATATCATCCGGTCGAAGTTCTCAAGTGACAATACGATAAACTATACTAATTTTATTGCCTGTTACCTGTAAACCTGTAGATGAAATTTTACTACTTCATCATCATCATCATCTGTTTACCCTCCAGGTTCGGCTTTTCCCTCGGACTCAGCGAGGGATCCCACCTCTACCGCCTCAAGGGCAGTGTCCTGGAGCTTCAGACTCTTGGTCGGGGGATACAACTGGGGAGTATGACCAGTACCTCGCCCAGGCGGCCTCACCTGCTATGGTGAACAGGGGCCTTGTAGGGGGATGGGAAGATTGGAACGGATAGGCAAGGATGAGGGAAGGAAGCGGCCGTGGCCTTAAGTTAGGTACCATCCCGGCATTCGCCTGGAAGTGAAGTGGGAAACCACGGAAAACCACTTCGAGGATGGCTGAGGTGGGAATCGAACCCACCTCTACTCAGTTGACCTCCCGAGGCTGAGTGGACCCCGTTCCAGCCCTCGTACCACTTTTCAAATTTCGTGGCAGAGCCGGGAATCGAACCCGGACCTCCGGGGGTGGCAGCTAATCACGCTAACCACTACACCACAGAGGCGGCAATTTTACTACTTACACTACATTATTTTACATATTTAGAAACATGAACACTTAGCCACTCTTCTTTCACTGAGTTAAATATTCAGTTTTTAAAAGCACATGACATTCATATAACCATTCATGGAGGTATTCATTAGAAACGAAACGACTGTCCGCCTCTGTGGTGTAGTGGTTAGCGTGATTAGCTGCCACCCCCGGAGGCCCGGGTTCGATTCCCGGCTCTGCCACGAAATTTGAAAAGTGGTACGAGGGCTGGAACGGGGTCCACTCAGCCTCGGGAGGTCAACTAAGTAGAGGTGGGTTCGATTCCCACCTCAGCCATCCTGGAAGTGGTTTTCCGTGGTTTCCCACTTCTCAACCAGGCGAATGCCGGGATGCTTCCTATCTTAAGGCCACGGCCGCTTCCTTCCCTCTTCCTTGCCTATCCCTTCCAATCTTCCCATCCCTCCACAAGGCCCCTGTTCAGCATAGCAGGTGAGGCCGCCTGGGCGAGGTACTGGTCATACTCCCCAGTTGTATCCCCCGACCAAGAGTCTGAAAGAGTCTGAAGCTCCAGGACACTGCCCTTGAGGCGGTAGAGGTGGGATCCTTCGCTAAGTCCGAGGGAAAAACCGAACCTGGAGGGTAAACAGATGATGATGATGATGATGATGATGATGAACAAAAAGACTATTTAGAAAAGTAATAACGTAAATTTTTCCTTGTACTGACCTGAGGGTAGCCTCCGTGGCTCAGGCGGCAGCGCGTCGGCCTCTCACGGCTGGGTACCGTGGTTCAAATCCCGGTCACTCCAGGCTGGATTTGCGCTGGAAAAAAGCGGAGGTGGGACAGATTTTTCTCCGGGTACTTTGGTTTTTTCCCTGTCATATTTCATTCCAGCAACACTCTCCACTATTATTTCATTTCATCTGTCACTTATTAATCATTGCCCCAGAGGAGTGCGACGGGCTTCGGCAGCCGGCACAATTCCTATCCTTGCTGCAAGTTTGGGGGCTTCATTCATTCCATACCTGACCCGCTCATTGACTGGAAAACAGGTTGTACTTTTTTTTACTGACCTGACGATATGCAACAGAGAATGACTACTATTACTAAAATTGTTTTCATTCCGTACTCTGAAAGGGATTTTCGTTGGGCGATCTATGGTTGTGTTTTAATTAATTTTGTCGCGTAAACACAAATTTGTCACAAGAGATGTGCCATTATGCCACATGGCATAACGGGTGTACTTTATCCGCCCTTCAAAATTCCTACCACCTCAATTACGTTTGAACCCGCGATTTCTGAATCCGGAGCCCTACACTCTACCACTGATCCAGGGAGGGAGCAATAATAATAATAATAATAATAATAATAATAATAATAATAATAATAATAATAATAATAATAATAATAATAATATGGCTAGAGAAGCAGTAGGTCCTAGAAAAGAGAATCTTTAGAAAAATCGCGGACGCAGTACAGACTGAAGACGGCTGGAAACTTCGGAGCAACATACTTAAAAGAAAGGGTGCTTTACGTCGCACCAACACAGATGGATCTTATAACGACGATGTGATACGAAAGGGCTAGGAATGGGAGAGAAACGACCGTGGCCTTAATATTAAGGTATAGCCCAGAATTTGCCTGGTGTGAAAATGGAAAACCACGGAAAAATGATATTGCATAGGAATCTAGTGCACGTATTACATCTATCCAACATAACTCTGGAACGTAGAACAATTTCAACTAAAGTTGGTACACACATAACTTACTCCTAGTGAGGAGGGGTGACACGTAACATTAATCGGAAACGGCGAATGTTAGTGTCAAATCTATAGTTTTCGGGGTCGTTGAGAGGAATAGTAACACTCCGGATGCCGTTCAAGGCCAAGTTCATCTCCTATTGGCATACGGGGTAAGAAGGGTGGAAAAGAAAGTGTCTAAAAAGACCGATATTGTGGATCTACGTGTGTGTATGCCAGCATAGCTCTCAACCAAACTTCGCACACAAATTACTTTCTATCTGATAAAAAATGCTGTGGGGATAAAATAACCTGGTTGGGGGTGACGAAAAGAAATCCATAACGACAAATATTAGTATCAAATCCATAGATTTCGGGGTTTCTGCGATGAATAGTAATATTCTTCCATCGGCATGGTGATGAAAAAAATGAAAATACCAAGCTCTCAGCGAAACTTAGTACACGTATTACTTTCTGTGAGGAAAAATTACTGTGGGCGTAGGACACTCCTAGGAGCGCGTTTGGGGAAAGAGCGACATGTAAAAAAAAATAATAATAAAAAATAAAAAATCGAAAACGACCGATATTAATGTTGAGTCCACACTTTTCAGGTCATTGAGATAAACAAAGACACTTCGGATGCCGTGTAAGTCCAAGTTCAGCCCCCGTTGGCATGGGGGATGAGAAGGGTGAAAAACGAAAATGTCCAAAATGACAAATATTATGTTTGTTTGTGCGTATGTTCCAGCATAGCTCTCAAACCAGCTTGGTACACGTATGATTAAGTATATGGGAAAAAAATACCTCTCAGGAGAGGAAGCATGTAAAAATAATCAATACTGACAGATATTCATTTCGAATCCACATTTTACGGGGTCGCTGAGATGAGTTATGACACTCTGGGTGCCGTTTAAGTCCAAGTTCAGTCCCTATCGCCATGGGAAGTGAGAAGGGTGAAAGAGAAAATGTCAAACATGACCGAGATTAATGTTGAATCCACAGTTTTTGGGGTCGCTAGGCTTGTTGTTGACAGTCCCAATGACAGCTGGAATCGTATACATCATATCTATAGCGCGAGCATATATAGTTATCACTATTTTTTAATTTGTATTTGAAAGGATCCACTACTTCCCAAACAATTTGGGCTGCCACAAGGTGAAAGTTTAACGCGAAACCAAATAATCTAAAACTTAAAATTAAACACATAACGATAACTCTAAAATTACTAATTAGTCCGTAAAATAACAATCAACGTCACAAGAAAGAAATCTACAAAAATTAACTTTACACATAATTAACAGGTAATACAAATCCCAATATTATATACACTGACTGACAGAGCAAATGCAACACCAAGAAGGAGTGGTCAGAACTTTATGCCAATTGCAGGGTAGACTGACGTCACTGAGGTATGCTCATGATGTGAAATGCGCCGCTGTGCTGCGCACGTAGCGAACGATAAATGGGACACGGCGTTGGCGAATGGCCCACTTCGTACCGTGATTTCTCAGCCGACAGTCATTGTAGAACGTGTTGTCGTGTGCCACAGGACACGTGTATAGCTAAGAATGCCAGGCTGCCGTCAACGGAGGCATTTCCAGCAGACAGACGACTTTACGAGGGGTATGGTGATCGGGCTGAGAAGGGCAGGTTGGTCGCTTCGTCAAATCGCAGCCGATACCCATAGGGATGTGACCACGGTGCAGCGCCTGTGGCGAAGATGGTTGGCGCAGGGACATGTGAGTGACGTCAGCACGCGAGGATCGGCGCATCCGCCGCCAAGCGGTGGCAGCCCCGCACGCCACGTCAACCGCCATTCTTCAGCATATGCAAGACACCCTGGCTGTTCCAATATCGACCAGAACAATTTCCCGTCGATTGGTTGAAGGAGGCCTGCACTCCCGGCGTCCGCTCAGAAGACTACCATTGACTCCACAGCATAGACGTGCACGCCTGGCATGGTGCCGGGCTAGAGCGACTTGGATGAGGGAATGGCGGAACGTCGTGTTCTCCGATGAGTCACCCTTCTGTTCTGTCAGTGATAGTCACCGCAGACGAGTGTGGCGTCGGCGTGGAGAAAGGTCACATCCGGCAGTAACTGTGGAGCGCCCTACCGCTAGACAACGCGGCATCATGGTTTGGGGCGCTATTGCGTATGATTCCACGTCACCTCTAGTGCGTATTCAAGGCACGTTAAATGCCCACCACTACGTGCAGCATGTGCTGCGGCCGGTGGCACTCCCGTACCTTCAGGGGCTGCCCAATGCTCTGTTTCAGCAGGATAATGCCCGCCCACACACTGGTCGCATCTCCCAACAGGCTCTACGAGGTGTACAGATGCTTCCGTGGCCAGCGTACTCTCCGGAGCTCTCACCAATCGAATACGTGTGGGATCTCATTGGACGCCGTTTGCAAACTCTGCCCCAGCCTCGTACGGACGACCAACTGTGGCAAATGGTTGACAGAGAATGGAGAACCATCCCTCAGGACACCATCCGCACTCTTATTGACTCTGTACCTCGACGTGTTTCTGCGTGCATCGCCGCTCGCGGTGGTCCTACATCCTACTGAGTGGATGCCGTGCGCATTGTGTAACCTGCATATCGGTTTGAAATAAACATCAATTATTCGTCCGTGCCGTCTCTGTTTCTTCCCCAACTTTCATCCCTTTCGAACCACTCCTTCTTGGTGTTGCATTTGCTCTGTCAGTCAGTGTATTTTCATGTTTGTGGGTTACTGTAGTCACGTCCTAGTTCGTGAACCATGGGCAACGGCTGAGTGGCCTAGTAAGTGGTCCTGAGAGTCGGGATACCAGTTGCTATGGAATGGGAGTGGGCATCTCGGACATATTCAGAGTCGTGGCCCTCCTTGTGCTCAGGCGGCTAGGACTACACAATTCACCGGTGGTCCATAACCCGTTAGAGGAGAGATCCTCACTTGGACTATGTGCAAGTAGGGCAGCATCCTGCTTCATGAATTTACCGAACTCAGAACACTTTAAGCAAGCCTCGGACCTATGGGAGTAATGGAGTCCCACTCCCATTTGACAGGCGAGGGACTCCTTGGAAACAACTTGGCGAACGAAATGGAATTCGATGGGGAGCTATTAATATTAATGGGGCTTATGGAAGAAAGAAGGTAGAACTGGCTGAGTCAGCAAAGAGGATGCATCTGGATGTGCTAGGAGTAAGTGATATTCGGGTAAGGGGAGATAAGGAGGAAGAGATAGGAGATTATAAAGTGTACTTGACGGGTGTTAGAAAGGGAAGGGCAGAGTCTGGGGTAGGGCTCTTTATCAGGAATACCATTGCACGCAACATAGTTTCTGTTAGGCACGTAAATGAGCGAATGATGTGGGTAGATTTGTCAGTGGGAGGAATTAGGACAAGAATTGTGTCCGTGTATTCACCATGTGAGGGTGCAGATGAGGATGAAGTTGACAAGTTTTATGAAGCATTGAGTGACATCGTGACCAGGGTCAACAACAAGGATAGAATAGTGCTAATGGGCGATTTCAATGCGAGAGTTGGGAATAGAACTGAAGGATACGAAAGGGTGATTGGTAAATGTGGGGAAGATGTGGAAGCTAATGGGAATGGGAAGCGTTTGCTGGACTACTGTGCTAGTATGGGTTTAGCTGTTACGAATACATTCTTCAAGCATCAGGCTATTCACTGCTACACATGGGAGGCTAGGAGTACCAGATCCATAATAGACTATATCTTAACAGACTTTGAATTCAGGAAATCTTTTAGGAATGTACGAGTTTTTCGGGGATTTTTCGATGATACAGACCATTATCTGATCTGTAGTGAACTAAGTATCTCTAGGCCTAGGGTAGAGAAAGTGAAATCTGTCTGCAAACGAATAAGGGTAGAAAATCTCCAGGACGAGGAAATTAGACAGAAGTACATGGATATGATTAGTGAGAAGTTTCGAACAGTAGACAGTAAGCAGCTTCAGGATATAGAAAGTGAATGGGTGGCATACAGGGATGCTGTAGTAGAAACAGCATGGGAATGCCTAGGAACAACTGTGTGTAAAGATGGGAAAAGGCAAACATCTTGGTGGAACGATGAAGTGAGAACAGCCTGTAAACGTAAAAAGAAGGCTTATCAGAAATGGCTCCAAACAAGGGCCGAAGCTGACAGGGATTTGTACGTAGATGAAAGAAACAGAGCGAAACAAATAGTTGTTGAATCCAAAAAGAAGTCATGGGAAGATTTTGGTAATAACCTGGAAAGGCTAGGTCAAGCAGCAGGGAAACCTTTCTGGACAGTAATAAAGAATCTTAGGAAGGGGAGAAAAAGGAAATGAACAGTGTTTTGAGTAATTCAGGTGAACTCATAACAGATCCCAGGGAATCACTGGAGAGGTGGAGGGAATATTTTGAACATCTTCTCAATGTAAAAGGAAATCATCATGGTGGTGTTGAAAACAGTCAAGCTCATGGGGAGGAGGAAAATGATGTTGGTGAAATTATGCTTCAGGAAGTGGAAAGGATAGTAAATAAACTCCATTGTCATAAGGCAGCAGGAATAGATGAAATTAGACCTGAAATGGTGAAGTATAGTGGGAAGGCAGGGATGAAATGGCTTCATAGAGTAGTAAAATTAGCGTGGAGTGTTGGTAAGGTACCTTCAGATTGGACAAAAGCAGTAATTGCACCTATCTATAAGCAAGGGAACAGGAAGGATTGCAACAACTATCGAGGTATCTCATTGATTAGTATACCAGGCAAAGTATTCACAGGCATCTTGGAAGGGAGGGTGCGATCAGTCGTTGAGAGGAAGTTGGATGAAACCCAGTGTGGTTTCAGACCACAGAGAGGCTGTCAGGATCAGATTTTCAGTATGCGCCAGGTAATTGAAAAATGCTACGAGAGGAATAGGCAGTTGTGTTTATGTTTCGTAGATCTAGAGAAAGCATATGACAGGGTACCGAGGGAAAAGATGTTCGCTATACTGGGGGACTATGGAATTAAAGGTAGATTATTAAAATCAATCAAAGGCATTTATGTTGACAATTGGGCTTCAGTGAGAATTGATGGTAGAATGAGTTCTTGGTTCAGGGTACTTACAGGAGTTAGACAAGGCTGTAATCTTTCACCTTTGCTGTTTGTAGTTTACATGGATCATATGCTGAAAGGTATAGAATGGCAGGGAGGGATTCAGTTAGTTGGAAATATAGTAAGCAGCCTGGCCTATGCTGACGACTTGGTCTTAATGGCAGACTGTGCCGAAAGCCTGCAGTCTAACATCTTGGAACTTGAAAATAGGTGCAATGAGTATGGTATGAAAATTAGCCTCTCGAAGACTAAATTGATGTCAGTAGGTAAGAAATCCAACAGAAATGAATGTCAGATTGGTGATACAAAGCTAGAACAGGTCGATAATTTCAAGTATTTAGGTTGTGTGTTTTCCCAGGATGGTATTATAGTAAGTGAGATTGAATCAAGGTGTAGTAAAGCTAATGCAGTGAGCTCGCAGTTGCGATCAGCAGTATTCTGTAAGAAGGAAGTCAGCTCCCAGACGAAACTATCTTTACATCGGTGTGTTTTCAGACCAACTTTGCTTTATGGGAGCGAAAGCTGGGTGGACTCAGGATATCTTATTCATATGTTAGAAGTAACAGACATGAAAGTAGCAAGAATGATTGCTGGTACAAACAGGTGGGAACAATGGCAGGAGGGAACTCGGAATGAGGAGATAAAGGCTAATTTAGGAATGAACTCGATGGATGAAGCTGTACGCATAAACCGGCTTCGGTGGTGGGGTCATGTGAGGCGAATGGAGGAGGATAGGTTACCTAGGAGAATAATGGACTCTGTTATGGAGGGTAAGAGAAGTAGAGGGAGACCAAGACGACGATGGTTAGACTCTGTTTCTAACGATTTAAAAATAAGAGGTATAGAACTAAATGAGGCCACAAGACTAGTTGCAAATCGAGGATTGTGGCGACGTTTAGTAAATTCTCAGAGGCTTGCAGACTGAACGCTGAAAGGCATAACAGTCTATAATGATAATGTATGTATGTATGTATGTATGTATGTATGTATGTATGTATGTATGTATGTATGTATGTATGTATGTATGTATGTATAAAAAGTATCCGGGCAGTGCCGGGTTCTACAACTAGTGCTCCAATAAATGTCGCTGTAGTGTCTTAGAATACAGTGCTAATAAAATTGCGTAGGACTAGACTTGATTGCGGGCAATTTTGTTACTTAAATTTTCAATCCTCCTGTCGATTATTCCCAAGAAGTAGTCCTTACGTATGAATTTCTGGGACATACTGTACATAGCACCCTGACAGGTATTTAATTTGGTCATTGAATTGTCCATGACAAAGGTATTGATACGAACTGAGGAATGTTCGCAATTCGCCCTTTTTGGAGTTACGTAATCGTCCCGCGCTGCAGTGCGAGGTCTCTTTTTTCTCTCTCTCTCTCTCTCTCCACATCTGTTGTGAAGATTTCCGCACTGCAACTCGTGACCAGACCCTGCCAGATCTGGCTTATGATGATAGTGCCAGGTTCTTTCTCCTGCCTTTCCATTATCGACCCTTCTTTCACGCCCTCCCCCACATCCAGCAGACCTGACGAAGGTACAGGGAGGAAGGAAAAAGAAGATTTCGATTTCTACTCTAGTTGACTGAAGTTTTCTTTGAACCGTGTTTGCTAGTTTCTTCACTCATTATTTTCTTTGTGTGTGGAGATCTTTCGGAGCGGGCGTCAGAGAAGGAAGCAGCACCCAAATAAACCATGAGGTTTGTAGCGAGCTTACGGATGAATGTTTCGCTAGTGTATACGTCTTAGGATAAGGCAGTAAATGTGTTCTACCGGCTTTGTTACCCATCCGAGCCCATCTCTATATACAGTCACGTTCAAGGCAGGGGGACAAAGTCACGTACCAGCGCGAACACAAAAGTAAGATACCGGCTGAAAACTTCCACACTAAATTCATGGTAATAACAAGGTACACTAGTGATTAGACCGTTCACTCACATGGATGTTAATATTGATGAACAAACTAATTTTCTTCGTTATCTATCGGTTGTTTACTGTTCAAAGTGTAAGCGTTAGTTCCCTAATTGGAAGAACCAAGTTTCGATGCTCGATAACAGCGGAGCATAAATTATGCCACTTGCTTCCGATAATCCCTGGTTGATTCAGTAGCTGCCAGATGGGCACTGAAAGTCATTCCTCCATCTATGGATTCCCTTCACTTGAGTACTGGCTTTGAACAGTTCAACACGTCGTGTTCAAAAAGAAAGGGTGACGGAGATATCACGCATAGGTTTGTAAAATAGACAGCAACGCTTCTATCATAAAAATAAAATACATGCTTTGCAAAAGTATACCCAGTACTCGTGAAAAATTATTTCAAATGACCATTCGCTTCCTGAAAAATGGGTTCTTTTTTGAACAGTTGGTCAAACGGACAGTACGGTATGCTGTAAATAAATATAATATAAACGTTTCATGCACCTAGTTAGGCCTACTTACTGTACGCCCCCACAAGATGGCATTATAAGTTGTAATTCTCAGAAAAAATTCCTGTCGCAATGCAAAGAAAAAGAAGACGAGTTGGGAATCTTCATTATTTGAGAAGGCTGTGACGTACCACTGTGTATTGTTTCTTGTTTCGGTGCATATCATATGGCAACAACCATTTGAAAGTGATTTGAGTAGCCTGGTTCAAACATGCATAATCTGCAGGCCTTCGGGCTGAGCAGCAGTCGCTTGGTAGGCCATGCCCTTCGGGGCTGTAGTTTTGTTGTTGTTACAAACATGATCATCTTCATTTCTTTCACATAATGAGTTATATATGAATTATAATAGCATTTGCGTTCGAAAAATGACAGAAAAGCTACAGTTGTGTTGAAATGCGGAACTACCAACAATTACAAAAATAAGTGTAATTTAGGCGACCACAATAGGAAAAAAAAAAAAACCAATGCTGTTGTAAAGACAAAAGTTATGCGCTATTTCAATAATCCATGCATGACTTATGTACCACTGCACATAAAGTGTTGATTGAAATTAATTAAATACGTTTGATGTTTTAAGGACGTTACAATGGAGGGCATATTCAAGAGAGATGTACGAGAAAAGCCCAGAACCCACGAAGAATAATACTGTTTCAAAATGTGAGAACGCACAAGATGAAGGGTATGAAAGACAAGGAGGAAAATTTAACATAATGGCGGGATTATCATAGCATTGTTATTTCGTTGTCTACATAAGGATTAATTGAATCAGGTATTTGAAAACGGGGTTAAGGTACTCAGATTGTAGCAATAAGTTCTGGAAATACTACACTCCTCCTACGTTGAAGAAGAAAATATGTTCAATGGACATGAGTGTGGAAATGCTTTATTTCCAAGTTAGATCTCATTTTCTACAGCTCTACATTAATAATCCGAAAAACACAGGAACAGAACGTATTTTTGCTAGTTGCTTTACGTCGCACCGACACAGATAGGTCTTATGGCGACGATGGGACAGGAAAGGCCTAGGAATGGGACGGAAGCGGCCGTGGCCTTAATTAAGGTACAGCCCTAGCATTTGCCTGGTGTGAAAATGAGAAACCACGGAAAACCATCTTCAGGGCTGCCGACAGTCGGGTTCGAACCCACTATCTCCCGGATGCGAGCTCACAGCTGCGGGATACTAACCGCACGGCGGAATAGAACGTATTAGCATACCACATGAAACTCTTTCTTATATGAAATGCCCTCCGTTAGCATTAATACAAACATCAAACGCCGTCGCATTGAATCCCATACCATCCCGATGGGCCTTGGGCTATCAAACGACCGCTGCCCAGTCGAAGGTCTGCAGATTACAAGGTGACATGTGGTCAGCGCGACGAATCTACTCGGCCATTTTTATTTTTTTATTTTTTTTTCTCTAGACCAGGGCCGCTTTCTCACCGTCAGATATCCCCTCAATTGTTCTCACGTAGGCTGAGTGGGTATCAAACCAGCCCTCAGATCCAGCAAAAAAAAAAAAATCCCTGACTTGGCCGGGAATGGAACCTGGGACCGACTGAAATATATCTCCACCCCTTTAAAATATATGCGTCACGTTTCTCCTGGTTTACATCATAATAAATAAAAAGAATATTACCGAGCTCGATAGCTGCAGTTGCTTAAGTGCGGCCAGCGGCCAGTATCCAGTATTCTGGAGATAGTGGGTTCGAACCCCACTCTCGGCAGCCCTGAAGATGGTTTTCCATTTTCACACCAGGCAAATGCCGGGGCTGTACCTTAATTAAGACCACGGCCGCTTCCTTTCCACTCCCAACCCTTTCCTGTCCCATCGTCGATATAAGACATATCTGTGTCGGTGCGACGTAAAGCAAATAGCAATATATATATATTGAAGATATTTTCATGAAATTGTTTATGTTGTGTATTTTTTTCATATAAACAACGCGATATATGTTTTTGCTTCTAGACACACGTTATTTAACTTCCAAAAATTATTTAGTAGTTCAAGAATAAGAAAATTTGATATGAGAGGTAATCATCATCATCTACCGCTTTTCCCACATCCGTGGGGTCGCGGGTGCGAACTGTGTCGCACAAGTGCATTTGGCCCTATTTTACGGCTGGTTGTCCTTCCTGACGCCAACCCTTTTGTGGAGGGATATGATCATAATTGCCTGTTACTGAGGTGATTGGTAGTGTAGTATGTTGTCTAAATATGAAGAGGAAAGTGTTCAGACAAACACAAAGACCAAGTCCGCGAGTCAGAACAATTAATCAGACGCTATTAAAATCCCCGACCCGGCCGGAAATCGAACCCGAGTCCCTCTGACCCGAAGACCTCAACGTTGATCATTCAGCCAAGGAGTCGGACTTGCTATGAAAGGTAAAGATTGAGAATAATATTTTCTGAAGGAATTTCTTAGCAATTCTAGAGGGTTTGTTGATATAAAGTTTTGAACCATTTCAGCTAAAGAATCTTGTAACCTTGTAAAATATTCAGTGAAGTAACGTATTTATATTACAAACACAACTTAGTTTTAAATTAATTAATATAAAATATGACTTTAAAATGCAGGTAATCTTCTCCTTCTTCCTGGTCATTTACTCTAGTTTTACGGCCGTACACCTTCCTTGACACCAATCTTGCGTGGAAGAATGTATTCATTATTTCGTATTTTTGTGGTGGTTTGCCTTGTGCTGTGTTGTATGTTAATGAAGATGTACATTAAGACAAATACAAACACTCAGCCCCCGAGCTAGTGGAATTAACCAGGCGGGATTAAAATCCCCAACCCGACTGGGAACCGAACTCCGGACGCCTCAACAGAAGACAACTACGCTGACAATTCAGACTCTGCAAGTATTATTTAGCGAATGCGTGTTAAGCATGCCATACATTTTTTAAGTAACGTTTATAGATGCTGAACTAAAAAAATTGCTAAATTTAAGATTAAAAAAATGAATACGTCCGCCTCTGTGAAGTAGTGGTTAGTGTCATGAGCTGCCAATCCCGGAGGGCTGAGTTCGTTCCCGGCTCTGGCACGAAATTTGAAAAGTGTTACGAAGATTGGAACGGGGTCCACTCCGCCTCGAGAGGTCAACTGAGTAGAGTGGGTTTGATTCCCACCTCAGCCATCCTCGAGATGGTTTTGCGTGGTTTTTCACCTCTTCTCAAGGCAAATGCCAGGATGATATCTAATTTAAGGCCACGGCCGCATCCTTCACTCTTTCTTCCCCATCCCTTCCAATCTCCCCCCCCCCTTTCTCCCCACAAGGCTCCTATTGAGCATAGGAAGTAAGGCCACCTGGGAGAGGTATTAGTCCTTCTCGCCAGTTGTATTCCTTTCCAAATGTATCACGCTCCAAGACACTGCCCTTGAGGCGGTAGAGGTGGGATCCCTCGCTGAGTCCGAGGGGAAAACCAACCCTGGAGGACATGTATGTTAAGTGTTCAGTTCGGAGGTTGGTTTGGACCTCAAGAGCTCCGCCATCAGCTGTCATAGGTAGCCCAGGCATCACTGAAGGGGCGTACTAGGAAAATGAGGAGTGGGGCAGTTTCCCGTTGCTTTCCTTACTGAGCCAGATGTTGCCATTACATATCAGTCTGCCAAAGCCACTAAAAATGTATGCACCAAGCGACCCTGGAGGATAAACGGATTAAATAAATAAATAAATAAATAAATAAATAAATAAATAAATAAATAAATAAATAAATAAATAAATAATAAAAATGAATATCAGAATATAAACTTGACTGTTATGTACGTCTGTAAATGTAAGAGTAAAACATTGAAGAAACCAAAAGTTAACCCGTGGTCTGCAACAAAGGCTGATGAACTGTATGTTTAGCTCCTTAAAGCAGCGATCATCTTCATCATCATTAGTAGGCTATAAAATAGTCGAAATTATTTCCGTCCTGGTGTCAACTCAATTGATTGCCTACTTATTTCCTTTGCACCTGATCTAAGAACGATAACAATGCAGGGGACAATTATGGTTGAAATAAGCGTGCACTCTGCGGGAGAACCGCGATATAGCTGATATGCCCAGCGTGTTGTTACATGGATCTCATTAAATTAGGAAAGGTTCCGAGTTGTCATGTTTTCAACCTGGTAATCATGAGTCATTTTCTCTGGAAAGGAATCCTTTCTACCTGCGAGAAAGATACTTATCTGCTCGTCCATCCGTGAGGGGCGAAGAGGGTTGTATCTACATAGTTAAGTGATTACTTCGAAGTCATTAGGTGCAGTAGAGAGTGAGAAATTTTCATCGTACAATCGGTGATAGTTATCTTGCACACAGAAGTCTAGTCTAAAATTATCCTTGTTATTCGAAATACTTATTAGGGCGTAGATATCGACCGAACACAGACAAGGAAGCAGTGATAAAGCAGGTTACTTCCAAAGTACAGTAGAGTCTATAAGGTAATACACCATATAATATGAACCTGAAACTACTCTTACAGCTCAATATTTAGTTAACGCAATATTCACAACATTTCAACAGCAAGCTAGCAACCCTTCTTAAAAAGTATGTGGACCGCGTCTGTGTTGTAGTGGTTAGTGTGATTAGCTGCCACCCACGGAGGTCCGGGTTCGATTCCCGCTTCTGCCATGAAATTTTAAAAGTGGTACGAGGGCTGGAACGGGATCCATTCAGCCTCGGGAGGTCAACTGAGTAGAGGGGGTACGATTCCCTCCTCAGCCATCCTCAAAGGGGTTTTCCGTAGTTTCCGACTTCTCCAGGCAAATGTCGGATATGGTAAATAACTTAAAGCCACGGCCACTTCCTTTCTCTTCCTTGTCTACCCCTTCCAATCTTCCCATCCCCCTAGAAGGACCCTGTTCAGCATAGCAGGTGAGGCTACCAGGGCAAGGTACAGGTCCTCGTTCCCTGTTGTATCCCGACCCAAAGACTCACGCTCCAGAACACTGTCCTTGAGGCGGTAGAGGTGGGATCCCTCTCTGAGTCTGCGGGAAAACCCAACCCTGGACGGTAAACAGATTAAGAAAGAAAGAAAGAAAGAAAGAAAGAAAGAAAGAAAGAAAGAAAGAAAGAAAGAAAGAAAGAAAGAAGAGGTGTGTGGATCAACACTACTATTAGCCTACGGATTCCAAGAACGTGGACTCAAGCCCAGCATAGGTAACTGAAATTAGGAAGGGAGGAAACAAACCGCACCATATGTCATACGATGTAGATGGGTAGAAGGTCTCTGGTGTTAGTTACATTCGGTGCTAACCCGAAAAAAATTATCATCTTTCCTGGCATTTTTTCCCATTACACGGGTTATGCTTTTCTGCTACGCCTCTTCCATAAAACTCTGCTGTGAACTTCTTCAGGGCTGAGATTCACAATGCGCATGCCATCCCTAATGTTATCCATCGACCTTTATAGCTGTCTTCCACGGGACAGACGTTCTCCGGGATCGAGTTGGAGTGCCGTTTTCGCAACATAATCGTCGTCTTTTTTTTTCATGACGTGACTGTGCCACTGCCTGACCAGGATGACCTTCTATGGGACCATACAGCCAGAGACGTAACGGCGAGAGTCAGGTCCTAGACTTTTTATATCCTTGCGTCGCAGAAAACCTTCGGTGTGTTAATGTAACGTTAAAAAATAAAAGTAAAAGCAATCTTGGGATAATAATAATGTCGTGTGGGCCTGGTGCGGGTCTTTTGAATTGACGCCGTGCAGGTGACTTCGACTTGCCCGTCAGTGAGAATGGTGCCCTGTCTATGATTAGTTCTAATGAGGAAGACGGCACACACATCTAGCCTCCCATCCACTGGAATTAACCAATGAAGTTTAAAATCCCCAACCCGGTCGGGAAACGAACCCGGGAGCCCTTAGATCAACGGCCAACACGCTAACCATTTAGTCATGGAGCCGGGCATTCTAGGGATACTATGGGGCAATAGACCAGTTCCCATGGATATCACAGGGTACAATTTTAAATCATATATAATTTCATTTGAAACAATGAATAACCAATCCATGTTCAGGTTTAGCTACAGAATGCCGAAACATCGACCAATGGAATCATTTTTTAACACAATTCTTTTCTTCTCCCACCGGAGCTCCTCTGTGGTTGTTGGCTACTGTCTCCTAAATCGTGCGGTTCCAACCTGGCGGAGGTAGTTCGATTTGACAGAGCTCCATTCGGCGCTCCACGACGTACAATGTGAGCAAAACGGAAAACAATGATTTTAGTCCTTGTAGACAATAACAGGAGGTTGACAGCTGTACCACATTGTTGCATCTACACAGCCTATAAACCACTCCCGTTTTCGGTATAAGGGTCTTTACGCCTTGCATTGTATCTCTGCCATGCGCTAAATAAATAAACAAGTTAATAATGTACTGTATGTATACCCCTCAGTCCCGTATTCCTGAACGGGGTCGTGGATGAGGTGAGATGAAATTACATGGCATGCTTTTACGGCCGGATACCCTTCACGACAGAAACGTCAGTTGAGGAGCTAATGAAGCTGAAGCTGTATGATGGTGACTGAAGGTGCAAAGAATCGGCTCTGGTCTTTGAACGGGAACTGTTCCAGTATTCGCCTGGAAGTAAAAGTGGAAGACCATTCTGAGGACAGCCAACGGTTGGGTTCGAACAAACTTGCCTCCCGAATTCAGAGCTTTGGCCCATAGCCGTAGCGCGTTGATACGCGCGACCTGTCGCCTCGGCATTAATATTAATAATATTTCCTTCTTTCTTTCCTTCTGTCTTTCTTAATCTGTTTACCCTACAGGGTTGGTTTCTCCCTTGGACTCAGCGAGGGATCCCACCTCTACCGCCTCAAGGGCAGTGTTCTGGAGCGTGAGAGATTGGGTCGGGGGATACAATAGGGGAGGATGACCAGTACCTCGCCCAGGCGGCCTCATCTGCTATGTTGAACAGGGGCCTTGGTGGGGGATGGGAAGGGATAGACAAGGAAGAGGGAAGGAAGCGGCCGTGGACTTTAGTTAGGTTCCATCCCGGTATTTGCCTGGAGGAGAAGTGGGAAACCACGGAAAATCACTTCCAGAATGGCTGAGATGTGAATCGAACTCACCTCTACTCACTTGACCACCCGAGGCTGAGTTAACTCCGTTCCAGCCTTCGTATCACTTTTCAAATTTCGTGGCAGAGCCGGGAATCGAACCCGGGCCTCCGGGGGTGACAGCTAATCACACTAACCACTACACCACATAGAAGGACTGTAATAATAATAATAATAATAATAATAATAATAATAATAATAATAATAGTATTCCTTGAAAAGAAGCACTGAAATGAAATGCGTATGGATTTTAGTGCCGGGAGTGTCCGAAGACAAGTTCTGCTCGCCAGATGCAGGTCTTCTGATTTTACTCTTATTGGCGACCTGCGCGTTGGTATGAGGATGAAATGATGATGAGGACGACACATATACCCAGCCCCGTGCCAGCGAATTTAACCAATTAAGGTTAAAATTCCCGACCCTGTCGGGAATCGAACGAACTAATTACTCGGAATGATTTTTCAAGTTTGTTGTATACTGTACTTAAAATACTATCCCACGTGATATGCTGTAAAAATAAGTTCCCGTAGAGTGCTGCACTTAATTATTGGAAAACAATCCTTACAAGACATCAGTGTTGTAGAAGTGGAAAAGTAGACTTCTGATAATTATTTCCGTGTTTGTAAATTAAGCGGACAGCCTATTGTTTGGAGAGTTTATGCCGATAGTTCTCCACTGTACAGTAACTCTATACAAATGCCGACATGCTCCCACGACTAATATTTGCACATTTCTACGCTCTCTACAAGCTCGCATGGGTGCAGCGGCGCTTTTAAGAACTCAGCTCCGTTAGTGTTGGAGTTTCTAAGTCTAATGATCTCGATATGCTGGAAGGTAATAAAGAATTCAGTGTGGTTGTCGTGAAAGGGCTTCATTTATAGGTGGTTGATTGCACTGAAATTATTATAGCCGCTCTCATTGACGAAGAGAGTGAAATACCACTAGGTCACGGTTAGGGCGGGAATGTGTAGGCGGGTTCGGCTCACTAAACAACGGGTGTGACCGACAAGCACATCTTTCTCTCCCACACCTTTACAATTTCTTCCGCCTTTCTTAGTCACAGTAGACATTTCAGTATTTTATGTATTGGAACTTACTTTCTCAAATCCATCATTTGCATCTTGCTCAGTGTGGGATAAAGGCAAAGTTAGGAATGAACTCGATGGATGGAACTGTCAGGTGAGGCGATTCGAGGATAGGCTTCCTAGGAGAATAATGGACTCTGTTGTGGAGGGAAAGAGGAGTAGAGGGAGACGATGGTTAGATTCAGTCTTAAAGATTTAAAGATAAGAGATATTGAACTAAACGAGACCACAGAGCTAGTTACAAGTAGAGGACTGTGATGGTGATTAGTAAATTCACAGAGGCTTGCAGACTGAATGCTGAAAGGCGTAACAGTCTATAATGAAGATGAATGTATGTACGTATGCATGTGTTGGGGAAGTCACACCATAGAAGCGGTATATTCAGGAACATTATCTCATACACACAATCGCAACACGTCACAGGAATTGAAGCATTGAGATCAAATACCATTCTAGTCCACTTTCGACCAAAACTGAGATATCTCTATAGATATATCTCTTGAATCCATTGAGTTAAAGAACCATTTAATATTTTACTGTAAAACGTAAGGTCTTTGCCTACTTTTGTATCCATCTCTTGGTACAGGCTGGAGTAAAATGTAGCTTCCACCGAAGTCCCAGTCTCATCCATGGCTGTGACAATATGGAAGCTGCTGGGGTATGGGTGGTGCTGAGTAATGACATTCAGAGCACGACTAGTGCATCTGAGTGTTATGAAAGGTGTTGCTCATAGGGTCAGTCGTGCTGCAATAGCACTTTCTGACCCAGTGAGGAAAGCAATGGCAAACTACCTCACTCCTCGTCTTGCCTAGTACGCTTCATTTTGGTGCTGCCATTGGTTTTTGCGGTTTCCTTATAACCGCATAACCTTTGGTGGTGCTATTTGAGGATCCAACCAGCCTCTGGGCTGATGACCTAACAGACGTAAGGTCTTCGTGTATTGTGTTTGAAACTGAAACGAGGCCACACTGTATCTATACGAGCGACGAGTTGTGGATCGAAAATATTGAATATTGAATGAATATGCAATGAATATGAATATTGTCGGCGTGAAACAAGACATACTGAAGGATTTTAAATCATTTAGCACCACATTTTAAGAAGACTTGCACCGGGCGAGTTGGCCGTGCGCGTAGAGGCGCGCGGCTGTGAGCTTGCATCCGGGAGATAGTAGGTTCGAATCCCACTATCGGCAGCCCTGAAGATGGTTTTCCGTGGTTTCCCATTTTCACACCAGGCAAATGCTGGGGCTGTACCTTAATTAAGGCCACGGCCGCTTCCTTCCAACTCCTAGGCCTTTCCTATCCCTTCGTCGCCATAAGACCTATCTGTGTCGGTGCGACGTAAAGCCCGTAGCAAAACAAAAAAAAAAAAAGAAGACTTGCCGTTCAGTAAGAAGGAACATGGCTTGCCATGCATGACAAAAGTATTGACGTAAAAAACTCCTGCGGGACAAAATTGCGGCACCTCGGCGTCTCCGAAAATTATAAAAAGTAGTGGGACGTAAAATCAATATTATTATTATTATTATTATTATTATTATTAGTAGTAGTAGTAGTAGTAGTAGTAGTAGTACAAGTAATTGACACCATACGTACGTCTTTATTATAAAGTCTTATGCCTTTCAGCATTTAGTCTGCAAGAGTGTGAATTAGCTAACCTCTTCTTCTCCAAGTGCCATATCCTCAATGGACGTTGGCGGTCAATTTGGTCCAGGGCTCCCTGCTAACAGCTGCTCTTAAGCCAGCTGATGATGAACTGGACCACTGGCGCAGGTTTCCCAACCAGGAAATGCGTCGTCGCCCAGGGTCTCCTCTTCCTTTTATTTTCACTAGAAGTATAAGTTGTTGGAGGTGGTATTTCTCGTTATGGATAAGCTGGCCAAAGTATGCTGCCTTTCTCTCTTTGATGGTCTTCGTTATTTCTAATTGTTTTCTCATGCGCTGCATAACCACGTCGTTCGTTACAAGATGCAACCAAGATATTATGCGCATACTATGGTCGTCTGACTAGTAGTACCGGGCGAGTTGGCCGTGCGCGTAGAGGCGCGCGGCTGTGAGCTTGCATCCGGGAGATAGTAGGTTCGAATCCCACTAACGGCAGCCCTGAAAATGGTTTTCCGTGGTTTCCCATTTTCACACCAGGCAAATGCTGGGGCTGTACCTTAATTAAGGCCACGGCCGCTTCCTTCCAACTCCTAGGCCTTTCCTATCCCATCGTCGCCATAAGACCTATCTGTGTCGGTGCGACGTAAAGCCCCTAGCCTGACTAGTAGTCGCGTGGTTGCGGGGTAAATGGTGCGAGGGGTGAGCAAGGCTGCCGCGCATGCGCCTATCTCAAGTCTGAACGCTTGAAAATAAACATCTGCTCCGTCCGCGATAGTGCTTTAGTTACATGTTTGAAGTACGGTACTGAATACTGAACAGTTTAATTATGAATATGCATCCCTTTCGGAGAGCTCACACTGTAGCTTCACTGTAGCTTAGGGTGTAGTCAGCAGCGTAGCCAGGCTCGGCCGATTGTTGGAGATGTGGGGGGTGGGTGGCAGGTATAGTTACAAAATGCTGATAGAACAATATAATGGAGGTGCGTATGTGCATGCACGTTTTGTCATTCTAAGGACACTGATACAAATGGATTATGTTAATATTACATTAAAATACAGAACAAGAACAATGCGATCAAGGTCAACAGTTTTAGAGCGAATTGTATATTTAGTTTAGTTTACAATCTAAATACAATTTTCGAGGCTTCTTAGAAAATAAATTGACGAGATCTGTTGTTTTACAATATTTTGTCTATGAATGTTTGTTTAGTTTATTTATTGACAGTTTCTGTTTATATTATTTTTGAAAAATTCCATGTAGGGGTTTTAACCCCCAGTACCCCCCCCTCCCATCCCACTGGCTTCGCCATTGGTTGTAGTACATGCTACTCCGGCCGTATCTACAAGCTGCCGCGACTTCTCGTGAGACGCAGATAGTACGACGGTAACACCAGAGTTCAAAGGCACTTAACCGTTTGATTATGGCAGCCGTGATGGTCAAAGCGGAGGCAGGACAGGTTTTTATCCGGGTACTCCGGTTTTCCCTGTCATCTTTCATTCCAGCAACATTCTCCAATATAATTTCATTTCACCTGTCAGTCATTGATCATTGCCCCCAGAGGATTGTGACAGGCTTCGGCAGCCGGCACAATTCCTATCCTCGTCGCTGGATGTGGGCTTCATTCATTCCATTCCTGACCCGGTCACTGACTGGAAAACAGGTCGTAGGTTTTCAGTTTCGTTATGACAGCCATGAGTGTCCAAGCTAACCTCGCAAAGTGTACATTGAACTAATTATTAAAGATACGTACAATATGGATTTACGGAGCACACAGAGTGGTTTACCAGCCTCTTAAAATGTAGTTTAATGTAAATCGCAGCTTATGGACAAACTCATTGTTTCTATAAGGAAATACTGCAGTACAACGGTATGTTCGCGTTTAACCTCGATAATACAGACTGAATTGTTAGCGCCAATGGTAATAATAATTTCGTGTGGCTATTTCCAGCCGGGTAAACCCCTTGTCAGCCAGACCCTCCGATGAGCGTGGGCGGTATCTGCCATGTAGCTAACTGCGTGTTATTGTGGTGGAGGATAGTGTTATGTGTGGTGTGTGAGTTGCAGGGATGTTGGAGACAGCACAAACACCCAGTCCCCGATCCAAGGAAATTAACCATTTAAGGTTAAAATCTCCGAACCGGCCTGAAATCGAACCCCGGATCCCTGTGACCGAAGGTCAGCACGCTAACCATTTAGCAATGGAGCCGGACAGCGCCAATGGTAATTCAATGATAGAAACTTGAACTGATACACGAAACAATCACAGCTGCGATTGATACGTTAAGACAGGAACTTAACATTAAATCATAAGATACCATATGAACCGTGAAATTCCATCTGACTGCTGAGCCTCGCCCTAACTAAGGCGGCAAAAGCACGCAACTCTTTGGTTAACAAACCAGGCCGTGCAGAGAATGGTTTAAATTGATAAAATCTGTGCTTTCTCACTGTATGGGCACATACCAATTCGTTTCCCAAGAATTAATTGCTATTTGGCCCTGAAAACTTCCGTTTGTAATTGAATGTTAAGTAGCGTGATTCATCCGAAAAGAGGACTATTAAAAAAATAAAAAAAACACGCTCCATCACTGGACACTTTGTGTATTATCTTTTGACAAAACATATAAATGTCAAATCGTTAAGCATCTAATGAACAAGTTTTATTGAAGATGGTGCGGATGAAATTTATTGTCTGTTCTACAAGTGCCTGTGTACCAGGGGTATTCCCGACAGCGTTTAAAAGAACTTCGTTATTATGACCAGACGTTATAGGAATGTTTAGGTATCTAGGTCATGAAATATCAAGACCCTTTAAAAATTGGATGTCAGTTTGTGTACAAATACAAAGCCCATCACTCACACTATCGTTTGAATGTCGAAAATTTGAACTGAGGCAACACAGAACGACCACGGAGACTCCCAATTAAATAAATTACAGTTGCGAAACTGCATTACCTTTCTTTCCTCAGCTGACTCTGGATGAAAATTTACTTGTCTTGAACCGCTTTGTTACTTCCAGTTATTACTGGACGCCATTTTTCCTACAAATATATATAACCTATTGTACCTGTCCAAGAAAGGTTGGCCATGTCAGTTCAGCAAAATGGAGAAAAGCAATCTGATCTGCGGCTGCTGTTGCTGCAGCTGGTGGTGGTGGTGATTATCCACATTCACTATTTAAAAAAGGGGGAAAAGAAGAAGTCAGAACCTTAAAAATGAAGGTATCGACAAAAGAACGAAAAGGGCCAGAAAGGGATTGACAACGAAAGACTCCCTAGTTCTCGCAAACCGTATACTGTAGGCGTCGGAAAAGATCAAGAGTTGACCAAGGGAGGCTAGAATGATGAGAGCGAGGAGTCATGCACAAATATGTGAAAGGAATGCCAGACTCAGCTATGAGGACTATGGTAACCAACCCACGCTTCCAAGTTAAGAGCCCCTTGCCGCCCTTTTAGTCACCTCTTACGACACGAAGGGGATACTGTGGGTGTATTCTACATTCCCCATCAACAGGGATTTTGTGGCTGGACTGAAAATATAAATAAGGTGGTAACGTTTGTAAAAGGACAGGCATTGTTCAGTCGTTTCCTCGTGATACGTTGACAGGCAGAGGTTTAAAAATTGCATTTCCTCTTTGTTCTGTGCATTACCGATACACTGTAACTGTTCACTAATTTAAAATGAAATAGGATTAAAATATTCATGAAATAAAATACACAATCGTCGGACTATGTACTCTCACTTAGTACTGACCCATTATTTACACATACAATTGTTGATGGGCGCCTGCTACAAATAAATGTAACGATAATAGAATGAGAATCTTGAATATATCTATGGTGTAAGGTAATAAGCGTATTCTGACAGCATAACATATAGATTCTGGGAAAATGACATTGAAGTTTGGTTTCCCAACTAAAATTTTAGGTTACCTGAGCTACCATTGAAATATAACAATTAATTGTATTTTATACTAAACAAAATATATTCTTTCAATTTATAATTTAAATGGCGAGGTTTGCTGCGAAAATTCAGATGATAATATAAAATTCTGACATTACAACTGAAAGAAACTCCAGGCATTAAATTTGAAATCCTCTTGACCGGACATTTAAAAGTTGTACAAGACATTGATCCCTCACTGTTCCACTTGACTGTACCTTGATCACTTTGAGTGTTATTACGACGTATTCCTTTGAATGCGTATCAGCTGTAGGTATCTCAAACCTAATTTGGTGATGTATCCTTTTAGTTTCACATACGAGATATAGCATGACTTGAAATTATATTCACACTTCACAATAAACTTTACGAGGAATTCACTGATAACTGTTGGTCTGCATTAGGATGACTAGATATTTGGCTGTCACCGAACTGACACAAGAACTCGACTGATGAAAACACACTCCGAACGTATTATGAACTTTGTTAATTTCTCAATTGTTTGAACTCTGTCGTGATCATTTACAGTGACCAACATACTAGGAAATTGTGCATGATAAACTGAACTTCCAATTAATGATAATTCCATTAGTCTTGAGACCCATTTCTTGTATATGATTACGATTGTGAACTATTTGAAGCACTATTTCACTCAAATATTCAGTAATTAATAGGACTGAGTGTGTCTAATTTTCACGTTTTTCCTTGAACATGCGATTAGTACCATAAGAAAACAACTGAATATTAAGGACATTTTGTGGTGATATTAGGTCATACGAACTCTTATTACGAGAACCCGTTCATAAAAACCACTTAAGCAGTGAAGATTAGGATTCAAGAGACTCTTCTAAAAGTGACCTTAATTGCATTTATTCGAGCATTTAACGGACTGTGATAGTTATTATTATACTTAATTACGACATAATCCGTGATTATTATGAACTGTGCTAGTGTCTCATTTCATGTCTTATAAACTGTGTGGTGAAAGACTGTGTTTTTGACTGCAGAAGCGATATCATCTTATTACTACAGTAATTTAACTTACAGCTCGAACGGTGACATAGACTGCGCTATTCCAAGTCCCGTATTTAATGCTATAGTACAAAAGTACGAGTACAAACTGTGCATTCAGACTTATTTCAGTGTGAAATGGAAGTCATTAATTGATAATTAATAGTCCTACAACTCGCTGTATAGTGCCAATTGAACTTTCCCGTGTTTCAACATTTCTTTTTTAAAACACCGGAAATCTTGGCGAGGTGTCGTGATACCACACTACGTAGAACGTCATATCCAGCGTAGGATTAATCGTGGTATCTTCGAGGGATATTCGTGGTATCCAGCGAGGGATTAATCGAGGTATCTACGAGAGATTATAACGTGGTGTCTTCGTGGGATGGAACGTGGTACGCTGCTGGTGCTGAGTTCGAGTTCAGGCTGTTCGCTGCAGAAAGTTCCAGTCGCCAAGCTGCAGAACTGTACTTCATCCATTCTTACGAGCAGAATACAGATGATATAAGTGTATATTACATTTTCTTGAGTGATTAATTATGCTTAGACACTAACTGACCTTTTAATAAAGCACTCCATCATTCAACAGTGCTACGTTGATCGAATGAAAAGTGCCTCGTAATTTTTGATCAAGTTAATTCTACTGCTTATAAAATTGTAGGAGGTCATTCAACAAGACTTGAGATCTTATTTGGATAAAGTTCAGGTTTCTCTTCGAAGTTTGTGGAAATTGAAGTCGTTTTACAATAACTTAACTGAACTGTAGGGCTTGTCAAATAACAAGTGCACAATTTGACAATCTTGTATAATCTGTTTAGATGAACTGTAGGGTTTTTCAGCAAGTGATTGAAAATATTTAATTTGAACTATAAGATTGCTAAAGCAAGTGAAAGTTAATATTTTTAAATAATGTTAGAAAGACTTCGTATTTTCACCACTAGTGATGGACTTAATTTGCAATTTAAAAATCTTAGTAAATCAACAAGTGGTTGAATGAAGTTCTATGAACAGAGTGTTATTTTGAATTTGAGTTTATATGAGAGATCCTAGATGAACTTTAGGGGATACTGAGATCTCAGAAAACTGGTATTCATTCTGAATATTATTAACATAGATTGGATGTATTGGATTAAAACAGCGCATATATTTCATTTAATTAACTGCATTCTGAAGAGATCAATTGGAAATTTAATTTTGATGAAGAGAAGCAGGGTGATTTACTTGAGATTATCAATAAATATTGTCAAACATTTTCATTACCATCTAACTTATTATTCGCCCTGCGAAATTATCCTTCTCTGTACCTGCTCCAATGGTAACCGCACACAACCTGAGATCCTTCACATGCTCTTGCCCAATAATCATTTCCCGGTACAGTATCCAACTCACTGAGAGTCCACTTCCATCTGACTGGTTCGACTAAGGCTCGGTATTCAACTGACTCGCCGCTATAAGATACTCCTATATATAGACACTAGGTTTCACGCGGTATAATACCCACGTCGGAGTTAAAACAGTACATGATGTCACTCCCACCCAGCTCCAAAGTATGACATATAGTGTTGAAATAGCCTTAGGCAAAGTAGGAACTCCCTGAATTATCTCATACTCTAAATGCATACAATGACAGAGTGATGACTCGACAGTCATTGTAACAGTATTGCACCATATGTTGCAAATTCTTTCACAAAATATAGCCACATCTGATATTAGGCAGCAAGTCTCACTCTACATTATTTTAATGCTAACATACACACACAATCAATTTAATACAATGAAGCAAGCTATAATTAATGAATACATAGCGAAAGCAGATTACAAAATTGAATCAAACAATAATAATAATTACAATATGCATGAATAAAATGGAAATGGCTTTTCAACTGACCAAAGACGTTTACAACAAAAAGTCCATATCCTTCAACGCAAAACTCAGACATTATTGCACTGTCATAAAACCAGAGGCTTTGTATGCAGCGGAATGCCTTGCTATGAACGAGAAAGGCCTGATAGAAAACAATTGGAAATTAAAGAGAGAAAGATCTTAAGGAAAATTCTTGGCCCAATTAAAGACAAAAATGAATATAGACGTCGGCACGACTATGAGCTGTATCCTCATGCCCAGAAGGTCTCTGATGTTACGCGGAGAAGGAGAATTATATTTTATGGGCACTTGCTAAGATTGAAACCCACACGACTATCGAACCAGATCTTTACCTATTTTATAGATAAGAAGACCCAGCCAACTTGGTTCAAGGAGGTGGAAAGAGACCTACAGGAGGTGGGGATCACTTATGAAGATATACAAGAACGCAACCCACTCAAGAGGAAACTAAAAGACCGCGAGGGTTTTCAAGAAAGGCCAAAGTTGAAGACGCGAAAGACGTGGTCGGAAGAAAGAAAAGAGCAAGACCGCCAACGAATGAAGGAGCACTGGGCAAAGATCAGAGCCCAGAGAAGAACATGGTCCTTAGTAGGCCGATACGAACAAAGAAGAAGAATTACAATAATAGTAATAATAATACAGATATAATAATAATGATAATACTAATACTAATAATAATAATAATAATAATAATAATAATAATAATACAGATAAAACCTTGTAACGGGATTTGAACCGTTACTACACAAACATCGGTTTCTTTTATATTCTGATCTAAATACAGACAAACGCCTTAAACAGAATCTTCACAACTTTCTCTGTCAGACGTGGTTAAGGTCGGCGATTTTCTCTTGGTCAGTGTCCACTGCTCTAATTCTGTGAAGGTGACTTGGGTAGAAGCCATGTCCGAGACGGATGTGTATGACGGACGTAAGTTGTCGCCTACTAAGACGTAATTCGTCAAGCCAGGGTCGTGTTGGTATGTGTGGCTGATGAGCAGCGTACTGCGTCTTTTAATCTCCTAGGTTGAGTTCCAGTTATTCGACCAATCATTCTGGGACTCGTGGCATAGGAATGGTATTAAGTCCGTACGCAGAAGTGGCAGTAGCGTTATACGTTCCATCTGAGATATCCTGCCTTGCCATTTGATCAAATATTTTGTTCTGTGTCCGACTTCTTAGCTTTGGCCAAAGGGGTCCCGGGTTCGTTTCCAGGCAGGGTCGGGAATTTTAACCATCATTGGTTAATTTCGCTGGAACGGGGACTGGGTGTATGTGCCGTCTTCATCATCATTTCATCCTCATCACGACGCGCAGGTTGCCTACGGGAGTCAAATCAAAAACCTGCATCTGGCGAGCCGAACTTGTCCTCGGACTCTCCCGGCACTAAAAGCCATACGCCATTTCATTTCATTTCATCCCTGATAAACCTTACCTCATCGACGAGAAACTACATGATGTGTCTCCGCACGTTTTCTCACAATTTTCAGTGTTACACTTTGGGTCTGTGATACCTGGCATACTTTCCTTGTAAATTTCAAGGATCGCATTCAATTTTTTTTAAAAAGCTATTCGATTTCATGGTGATCACATATTTAGTATTACATAATCCTATCTTTTTTACAGTAACACATAAAAAGAATGAGAAACTCTGCTGTAGTTCTACAGTGAGCCGTTCCTTGGACTGATGTTCCAATCAAAATGACGGGAAATCTTTACGTGAAAAAATGATCAGTACCCGCGATAAATTAAACTAAACGGAAGTTAATTTTAAGCATTGCTGACATTTCAGTAAAAGTGTTGTGAATAGTAGCTACGACAGTTGTGCTTTAATGACGAGAGAACAGAATTAGAATTATGTGATTGAGGATATGAATATGTCGCATAAACGCTTCGTACTACAGATATTCACGTGTCCTAATAAGCTCAATGTTGTATATGAAGTGAGGTAAATCGCAGTTTTGATTGCATTAAAAGGACTGGGGATGTGTTTGGCTGGAGTTATAATCCTATCTTTTTTACAGTAACACCAGTTTTGACAACCTTCAATGGCACACTGGCAGCTTTAAAGCGCTTATATTACGCATGTTGCGCGGTACTTTCATTAGGATGTAATGAAACAATATGGGATAGCATTGTCCGTAATTTGGTGTGGAATCCCAGGGCGAGGCTCTCTGTACACAACACACGTTTCTACTTTTTCAAAAATGTAGTGTTACACTGAGATTTAGAAGCAAGCTCGTAAGTTTTACGTGACTGTTGGCGTCGTGATCTCCGAGACGTTCCAGTTTTACGTAGAATCCGAACCACAAGGATGTGACCATTCGTTTCAAGAAACCCACAAACATTAGCGGAAGGTTGTGGTAGAATACACTGACGGTATGCCCACCTTTCGCAAGAGGTGACTAAAAGGAAGACCCCTAGGGGCTCTCAAATTGGGATCGAGGGTTGTTGACCACGGGTTCCGTAGCTCGGTCAGGTATTGATTCTAGTTACATGTGCTTCATACCACGTAGCTGTCAGCTTATATTCAGGAGATGGTGGGTTAGAACCCCACTGTCAGCAGCCCTGAAGGTGGATCCCCTTGGTTTCCCATTTTCACATCAGGCAAATGCTAGGACTGTACCTTAATTAAGGCGACGGTCCTTCCTTCCCACTCTGCGTCGGTACGACTTAAAAAAGAACTTCATTTTCACACTCTCCGTAGTCCTCCTGCTTCTTTTACTGATCCCTTCATTCTTCTACAACCATGCTTTCATTTTAACTCCTCTTGACAATGAGGACAAACTATTAAGTTGAAAGAAGATATACGATGGTTCAACCTTTCAATACTATTAAAATAAGAAATGTAAGTTTTACATTCCTACTTAATTATAATTTGGTACCGGTTTCGACCAGTATTCTTCGTCATCATCAGCCGATCGCAAATAAGTATAAAAGACAATGCACAGGTAAATAAAATATGTTTAAATAATTCCGTCAGTTCCTGTTTGTGAAGCACTATAACACTTTAGGGAGAACTGTGTGTTGAAATTTCAATATTATGAAGAAGTTTAGAATCAAATACGTATTTTTCAGTTGCAGTTTATGAGGCACTGTACAATTTTAGGAGTCAGCACTGCGTGTCGATAGTTCCGAAAA
This sequence comes from Anabrus simplex, assembly GCF_040414725.1. NCBI lineage: Eukaryota > Metazoa > Arthropoda > Insecta > Orthoptera > Tettigoniidae > Anabrus > Anabrus simplex. The sequence goes on from NC_090268.1 coordinate 316,703,805, forward strand.
CACTGAAGAAGACGTAGATCAAATACTAAATGTAGTACGGAGCAAGTTCTTGAAGAGTAGCAAGACATATGTGCCGGTCGGCACTGTGCTTCCAAAAATTTGTGGAAATTCGACGCAAAAATTAAAAAAGTTCAAGTATCAAGCCTTTAAATACTGATATGAGTGAAATAGTACAGCAACCGACGAAATTATTTGAACTTCACATTTTATTTATTTTGCATTGTCTTTGATACTTATGTGTAATTGGCTGAAATGTCAACACACAGTGTTCTCTAAAGTGTTTTAGTGCTTCACAAACAGCAACCGACGGGATTATTTAAAATTCACATTTTATTTACCTGTGCATTGTCTTTTATACTTATTTGTGATCGGCTGATGATGACCAAAAATACTGGTCGAAATCGGTACCAATTATAATTAAGTAGTAATGTAAACCTTATATTTCTTATTTTAATAGTATTGAAAAGTTGAACCACCATGTATCTTCTTTCAATTTAATAGTGAACTCACTTCAATACGGAACACTATGAAATTCTTATCTCTTAATGAGGACTAATACAATAATAATAAAATTAATCATCATCATCATAATAAACAACAACAACAACAAACCTTGGGTGCCAGATTTCACCAAAATGGATCTGTGAAATTTAATTTTGATAAAGCATGACAATTCTCCCTACTCCAAGGCAGTGTACATGACGCTGTGTTATGGTACATATCGATTTGGACCTTACCTAACCCCTTGAAAATGTTTAGAAGGGTGGGAATTGTACCTAGGTTATATACCTGAAATAAATCCTCCACACTGTCTTCAAATGCACTAGCTACACTCAATTAGAAGATTTATCTATATTTACCAGTTTCATCAAGACATTATAAAAACAAACATAATAGTTAACCCTGTACAAATATACATTAGGGCGGAAAGTTTTCCCCCTAACTTATGAACATAATTGAGGACTGTCTGTTTAAATGGTGCTATTTCCAGCCTAAGAATATTGTGGGAAAAGCGTAAGAAACGTAAAGTGACAGGCACAGTCACATGGCACGTGTTTGGTACAATTTTAAGGAATTACATCTTCCAGGTCTGGATTGTTCATGACAATCGATAATTTTCAACTACTGTAATGTGTGTGGACGAAATACTGACTTATTGTTTGGAAGTGTAAATAGCACCTTTTGAACAGGCACTCCTTATATAATAAAGCTAAATCTCAACTGAAATTACATGTCCCCTCTTCATTAGCGACTCAAGATGATGATGATTTACTATCACTGGTACTATTCGACAGCTACAAACAAGTTCAAACACAACAAACTTCGCTGAATTAGTGTAACGCTACCCAAGTCTCCGAAATCACCATATCATGTAGATAAGGTCAAAATGTAAAGAGGCTGATTCAAAAGGTTGCACAAAAACTGAAGTAGTGCATAGTGGGGCCGAAATACAACATAGAACTAGTTAGCTACGTAAATCTAGCGTGTAACTATTAGATTGCATTTGGGTTCGAATTCAACTCTCGGCATTCCTGGAGATTGTTCCTCATTCTCAAACCTGGCAAATTCTGGTGGGGAGGTGGGTTGTACCTTCATCCTTAACTACCCGGGTCCGGTCTTCTAGACCGCGCGAGATCCCTAGTATTTCGATAACTTCCTTTCCGTAGTTAGGGTGGACTCATCCAGTTTTGTAATCGCTTAGCTCGGTAATTGAAAATAACAGACAGTCGAGAGGCAACAATCGCCAAGTTGATTGCAAAATATAACTTGTTACAGCGCTGTGTACGACTCGCAGACCGAACCCGGGCGTAAGTGTAACAAGAAGGGCTGCAGGGATGTCGGAAACTGTTACGTTTGGTGACAGTAATTGGGATAAAATAGTACAAGAGTGAGTGGATGATATTTCAGGAAGTGAAGTGTCTGGAGAAGAAGACATATATTTGACCTCAGATCATGGCACTGCTTCGGAACAAGAAGACGGAGGTATAGGAGGAGAAAAATAACAGTGATGATGATTCATGCACTTCATCAGATGATACTGGCCACTTCAGCACACCTCCCAAAGCGTTTCATGGTTAAAGCAAGTTCAAACGGTGTTCCTCTCCCTGCATTCTCCACTCCAGACCGAGGAACACAACATTTTGGTGAAACTTCCAGGACTTAGAGGACAAGGAGAAAGGGTGAAAACATGTGCATGTAAAGTGCTCGCAATCTTCAAGAAAGCATTGTGTATTTCAAACAGTCTTTTGCACTGTGTTTTATTACTGTATTAGCTTGTCACACATGCTTAAACGTCGTCTCTAGCGTAATGTTTCATAGGAGCAAACATATGCAAATAAGTGTTCCTTTTTTTTCATGATATTACATTAACAAAATTACTACTCACTGTTCTTACAATATTTTACTTTTTTACCGTAGAACTTTATGACAGGTCTTTCTCGATAATAAAATATGGAAATAACAAAGGAAAGATGGCTATTTTTAATATTAAAGGTAAATTCTGACAGAGGCCTCTCAGACCGGACCAAGGTATGCATGTCCTTATTGTGGGATCCGGGTATTTAAGGGTTAATTAAGGCTACATGTGCTTCCTTCCTAGTCCCAGCCCTGTCTTATCACGTCGTCACCATAAGACCTCTCCGAGTGGGTGTGTGTGAAACAAACAGAAAAAATACCATCTTTGAAACAGGGGTCAGGAATGGCATACGAACTAGTTACCAGAATTGACGCGATGGATTCTTAGGTGCCCGCTGCATTAAGCCAGCTGAGCACTCAATGTTCCTTTTAACACTCTGTGTGTCAGAAAATGAATATTCATGGAGCATTAAGAGGCTTCGTACATGTCTTCGAATATTCTCGTAATTACCATGTGTATCCTAAACTTGACGGCAAGCTGAAGACTCTATGACTGCGATGAGCTATCATTTAATTGTCTTCCACACCCCTATGTCGCGGTTAATTGTCAGAGAGCTCACCTTACCAGGTCGTCACTCTGACAACAACCTTTATTATCACTATCCCCTTTTAAGTCATCACCCGGTGTTTCTTAACCAGTCGACACGAAATCTATTTCTCCATCTTAGCAGGAAACAACAATTACTGCAACCTGTTTCAGTATTTTACAGTTACGCTTCAAATGCCCCCATACGAGTGCGTAACGCATGTTGGAAAGACCAGTAGGGAATATGAAAGTAGGAAACACTCCAGTTCCCAATCGTGATCAACAAAAATACATGCCATGTCTGGGCTTCCCAAGTGCACTCTGTACACAACATTTCTGTCTCAAAAAGCTTGAAACTCCAACATAAACACAGCCTTAAAAAAATGCGTGTACTGTTTGCGGCTTTTGCGAAAACATTCTCTGCATAACGCGACACTAAACTACACTTTACAAGATTTAAAAAAAAAATAAGACGTGACTAATGCGAATTATTGGTGTCTCAATGAAAATGATAATTGATAAATGGTCAGAGAGAATTGTTCTGTTAGGTTTATTTTCTCCCAAAAGTCATGAACACTACATGTACGCGGTTAGGCTGTGTTTATGTTGAGTCTCAAGCTCTTTGAGACTAGCCAGTCACGAGGAATAAATGTACGGCTGGAGAACTCTGCTTGTATGGATGCTATTCTTACTACTTAGCAGCGCCCCCATCTTGTGAACTTACATTACAATAATCACCACCACAATCACTTAGCGTGCTGGCCTTTGGTCCAGAGGGTCCCGGGTTCTATTCCCGGCCGAGTCGGGGATTTTAACCTTCATTGGTTAATTCCAATGGCTCGGAGGCTATGTGTTTGTGCTGTCCCCAACATCCCTGCAACTCACACAACACACATAACATTATCCTCAATCACAATAACACGCAGTTACCTACACATAGCAGATGCTGCCAAGCCTCATCGGAGGGTCTGCATTGCAAGGGCTGCACTCGCCTAGAAATAGCCACTCAAATGGACTTTTGCCTGATTATGTATGACAGGGCATGAAGGCCTTGCGAAGAGGCGGAAAGTGAAGGCTTCCACTATCCGTAACCTCGGCACTTGGTGGGGTAGAGTGGTTAGCTCTACGCCCGGCCGCCTTTGCCCCCAGGAAATAACCAGGTACTCACTTTTGGTGTAGACTGAGTGAACCTCAGGGCAATGTGTATCTCCGGAAATGGAAATCTCGTTTCCTGACGAGGAATCGGTCCGCCTCTGTGGTGTAGTGGTTAGCGTGATTAGCTGCCACCCCCCGGAGGCCCGGGTTCGATTCCCGCCTCCGCCACGAAATTTGTAAAGCGGTACGAGGGCTGGAACGGGGTCCATTCAGCTTCGGGAGGTCAACTGAGTAGAACGGGGTTCGATTCCCACCTCAACCATCCTAGAAGTGGTTTTCCGAGGTTTCCCACTTCTCCTCCAGGCAAATGCCGGGGTGGTACCTAACTTCAGGCCACGGCCGCTTCATTCCCTCTTCCTGGTCTATCCCATCCAATCTTCCCATCCCCGCCCCCCCCCACCGAAAGACCCCTGTTCAGCATAGCAGGTTAGGCTGCCTGGGCGAGGTACTGATCATCCTCCCCAGTTGTATTCCGACTCAAAGTCTGAAGCTCCAGGACACTGCCCTGAAGCGGTAGAGGTGGGATCCCTCCCTGAGTCCGAGGGAAAAACCGACCCTGGAGGGTAAACAGATAAAATAGAAGAAGAAGAAGAAGACGGGGAATCGAACCAAACGTCCTTCTTGGTGAACCGAGCACGTTTTTTCCGCCTCTTTCAGGCAAACCCTCCGATTATGTACGGTCAGTATTAATGTGAATTAAGCCTATTTTACGGCTGGATGCAGTTCCTGATCCAGCCCTATGTGGAAACGATTGCATGTTTCTGTAGATATTGATAGAGTGATATGTTGTACGTAAGTGAAGAAATGTATAAATACGATCACAAACATCAGGCCCCGTTCTAGAGGAATTAACCAAACGCGAGTAAAAAATCCCCGTCCAGCCGGCCGGGAACCGAACCCAAGGCCATCTGAACTGTACGCCATTACGCTGAACATTCTGCCATGGAGCCAGTCTACTGAGTCAAATTATGAGCACTCACAAGTTTAAATAATTATAAAATGATTATTAATAATAAATGTTAGGTGAACGTGATTTATACTCAGCCCCTACTACAGTCAAATTAAACTAATGCGTACATTTTCATACTTCAGGGGCTATGTTTTTCAGTGGCAACCAGCCCTCCATCGCTCTTCCTCACTGTCTCGATCTGTCTGGGATACAGAATATCATTATAAAATAATCCCTTGATTGTATCTCAATGCCGAATTGTACACTTTTCATATAAACTTACACAGCAGTTTCCTAGAACGTTTACAGCTGTATCGCAAAATTTCTACCATGCGTTTGCGGGATAACAATAACTTAGTACTAGGCTTACCTTTATTACTACTGTCTTCTCTGTTTGGAAGCCAGTTTAGCAGTGGAGGGGTGACAATCTTGTCTCTTGTCTCTGGGTTCGATTTTCGATTCGTTAAGGAGTGGAAAGGTGGACACTGAGCCTCCACAAACCAATTGGGGATCTATCTGATATGAGAGGCATAGACCAGGTCGCGAAACCCGAGCAATACGGCTAATGGTGTAGTCTAGCCTACCATGTGCCTCTCCAATATCACCAGGTTATCCGGCTCAGCAACAATCGTATTTGCTGGTGAAGATCCTTATTAGTTTGAGGGTCTGTTTGTTTGTTTGTTTGTTTGTTTGCTTGCTTGTTTGCTTGCTTTGATACAGGGAGAGGCTCTGAAAAACATAGTCCAGTTTTTCACCTTTTTGGCCGATGATGCAGGATTGGAATCACGCCAGCTTTGGGTGTAATTTTCAATAGTATTGTCGTGTGGTAGTAGATAGGGCAACTGTTTTAATCCTCCAGACAAGTCCCAAAATCCGTCCAGTTTCTCTCTGAACCTTATGTAAATATGGGAAAGTGACATTTAAAATGTATTAGGTTGACCTGGCACGGCTGACGCAAAAGGATATGATTCGATTCCCCGCTCGGAAGTTGAGAAACTTAGAAACGATATTCGTCTCCTGGTGAGGCACATGACCCTGCAGTTCATTCAGCCTGCAACAGAAATAAATGTGAAATTAATTCCAGGCCAGTGGAGTGGGAAAAGAGGAGGTGTGAGTCGTGAGGGTGGCAAATGCAGGCGGGCATGGTGATAACCCCTCATTTACAAGATTCTTGGCTTGTACTGTGATGGCTTTACTAACTGCAGTTCTATATTTCTCCAACTTTCGGAGACAGTTTCTTTGTAAGGCAATAATAATAATTGTACCGGGGTACACCTCCCCCGTCCCGTTGAACTGCGCGACTTCTAGAATCTTGATGTAATGTAATACAAGATATTTGGACCTTCGAACATTAGATGTCTCTACCATCGGCCTAGATGCACCTCCGGTGGGATTAAGAAGAATTAATTCTTAAGGGAATTTCAATGTTTTGAAGGTACCAAACTTTAAGTTTGTGAAGATTGTTTTGTTCATGTGTCAAAGTTGTCAAGACCCCTATGGCTTCCATCTTCCTTAGTTATTAACCAATCAGGAATTGTATGTATATTTCTTTAGCCAATTAAAATTCGGGGTGTGTAAAGGCATCCTACCTATCTCAAAAGAATTATGAAAAATTCCCCTTGGAAAAGCTATAAAAGCTGGGCGCTTTAGGGCCGTATAGTCATCTTCATCGCTCCGGTCTAGTGGGTGCGGCGTGAGGAGGAGGCAGGGTCTGCAGGGCGGCGTTCGGAAGGCTTAACTACTGAAGCTAATGGCAAAAATTTCTTAACATGTTATACCTCCAGGCAGATAGCTTGAGGGGAAGGTTTTAAACTCCTTGAATTTGATGTGAAGTCCTAAAGTAAGGTTTTAAATGTAGATTTTCGGCAAATCTGGGGACTCTGTTCAAATCCCTGTCGGGAAACATGTACATTAATGGAATGAAGAGTGTTCACCCTCTGTTGATTCCCATTCAACTTGGTATGGGGTGACTAAAATGTTCTAAACCTATAAATTCTTCACACCTTAGCCTCTGCAACTTCGGGTCATTAGCCCATTTAGGGTATTAAGAATTTTTTTCTAAAATGAGAGTACCTTTTTTAATGGCCGATCGTGTTAAACCTTTTATTTTTACCTTGAGGCCATTTAGAATGGACACTCATTGCTCCTGTTTATTTGGTAATTCTTCATAGACGAGTGTGTAACAGACTGTTGAGAAGTGTCTATAAACACAGCATTTGAAGTTTATCAGGCGCTTGTGTCTCTGAGAGGCTGAACTGTAGTAACTTTTGGAGCTCAGTCTCCTAAGATGTAAATTAGTGGAGCAAACATGCTCTCATAATAGTGTACCTGTTCAGAGATATTATACTCATACCTTATATATTATCCTGTTGATAACCCTCTCCAGATACTGTACCTGATTTTTGGACTTTGAGTCCGCTGTTGTTATTGGAGCTGACGAGCTCTTTTGTTATTCTATTTAACTGTTGTTTGTCCTAAGACTTTTATCTATCACATTTAAAAAAAATAATAAGGAAATAAATAAAATTCCAAAATTTAGTGCTTCAACTTATGCTCTGATCAATTCCTTGTCCGCCCATTCACCCTGGCACCTTCATACACCTCTGTGTTCCACGATATTTCCGTATAATAATAATAATAATAATAATAATAATAATAATAATAATAATAATTAGGTCTCTATTCGAAAGACCTGCACCAGGCCTCTCCGCTATTATTAATATTATTATCATCGTCATCACTTCCCTTAAGTGTCCGACTCCATGGCTAAGGGGCTAGCGTGCTGGCCTTTCGTCACAGCGATCCCGGGTTCGATTCCCGGCAGGGTCGGTAACTTTAACCGTAACTGGTTAATTTCGCTGGCACGGGGGCTAGATGTATGTGTCTCTCTTCGTCATCATTTCATCCTCAGCACGGCGCGCAGGTCGCCTACAGGAGTCAAATCAAAAGACCTGCATCTGGCGAGCTGAACTTGTCCTAGGACACTCCCGGCACCAAAAGCCATACGCCATTTAATTTCATTTACTTCCTTTAAGTCCACCTCCATCATGCTTACTTAACGGACTCACCGAGTGTCATATTTCCTCTCATGTCCCACTTTACCAATCAAATGTTACCTCAAACATTTGGATCAGATCTTCAGTCCATCAGCACTCGATGCCACACCCCCATTTCCTCCTTGGAACTGTTCTCCTCGTAACATCTTGCCTATTACAGTTCCTTGACTAATGTTGAAATATCGTTTATTGATGTTGTAAGTCTCGTTTGCGCAACGTTTCTCTTTTTCTTTTCACTCCGTTTCCTAGTTGTTTATCTGAGAACATGTGCGTTCTTCACCGCGCGTGTTGTGAATGCCTTGACAAAAAAGGAGTTTATGCAAAGTAGTTCCTGGAGGAAACAAGAAGATTACGTCTGTTAATGTTGTATGTAATGTAAGTAATTCGGAAACCAATGCACACCTAGTAGAAAATATGAATCATGGTGGTAATAGCGATAGGTTTTGTTCTCCAACGATACTGTCTACTGCTGATATGAATTTAAAGATTTTGAATAAGTTTCAGTAGCGTAGCCAGGATTGACTGATGAGGGGAGAGTATAGTTACAAAATTATGATATAACAAAATGAAGGTGCTTGCGTGGTGCTCGAATGCATGACTTGTCATTATAAGGACACTGATACAAGTTAATTATGATGATAATCATATTGCAGTACACTACAAAATAATACATTAAAATACAGAACAAGAACAACAGTTCTACAGTGAATGCTTTGTTCAGTTTACAATCTAACACCCAACTTTCAAGGCTTCTCAGAAAATAGATTCAACAGATCTGTTGAGTCTACAATAGGTCTGTATTTAGTTTATTGTTAGTTTCCGTATATTTTCTTTTCGTAAAAAATCCATGGAGGAGGGGTTCTCACCACCAGTAACCCCCTCCCTCCTTGGCTGCGCCCCTGATTAGATTGCACATTAAGATAATGATGGGGGCCGATGACCTCGATGTTAGGCCTCTTTAAACAACAAGCATCATCATCATCATCAAGATAATGATGAATATCATTTCACCTCTCTGTTTGCTCATCAGCCCGAGGTAGACTGGATCCTCAAGCAGCACCACCATAGGTTATGTGGTTACAAGAAAACAACAAAAAACGGGGTGAGGGGAGTTACTGGAGGTTAGAACCCGCCTCAATGGAATTTTTACAAAAAGAAAATATACAGAAACTAACAATAAACTAAAAGAAACCTATTGTAAACTCAACAGATCTGTTGAATCTATTTTCTATTTAAATGAGACAAATTAGGCAATGTGTGGAGTGAGGTAGTTTGCCATTGTTTTCCTTTCTGGGCCAGAAAATGATATTGCAGCACGCATGTTCCTATGAGAGAACCTTTTATAACACAAGTCATGCTATAGAAGCCACCACTCAGCACCACATTTTACAAGAAAGCGGAAGGAACTGTGAAAACTGATGAGAAGGAGATAAGTCCAGTTTCTCACGGTTTGCGCTATTAGCTGCCGTCCTCGGAGGACCATACTGTCAGTGCGATTGGGACTTCGGAGGGAAGCAGTACTTTGCTCTCGCCTGTGCCAAGAGTCAGATGTAAAAATACTACACCCATCAAGAAATGGCTGCAGGTGTATCATTTAATAACATTATAACTGATATTGAGCTACTATCCGAGGCGGTCAAGGCGTATTGTATTTTGTTAAACTGCCCATCAGGAAGTCGAAAAAATTAGTGAATGAGATTTCCACTTCTGGAGGTGCACATAGCCCTGAGGTTCACTAAGCCTACAATAAAAATTAGTAAAAGAGTAAATCCTGGTGACAAAGGCGGCCGAGCGTAAAGGTAACCACTAACCACTCTATCCAGCTTAGTGATAAACTTACATATTGTGGAAGCCTTTACCTTTCGCCCTTTCAAGGGCCTTCATGGCCTGTAATCAGATTGCTGGCTAGCTGCTGTCAGTTTCTGTTCGTAATTTCATGGTGTAAGTCCGCCTCTGTTGTGTAGTGGTTAGTGTGATTATCTCCCCCCTCCCCCAAGAGGCTCGGGTTCGATTCCCGGCTCTGTTACGAAATTTGAAAAATGGTACGAGGGCTGGAACGGGGTCCAACTGAGTAGAGGGGGTTCCGATTTCCACCTAAGCCATCCTCCAAGTGGTTTTCCGTGGTTTCCTACTTCTCGTTCAGGCAAACGTCGGGATGGAACCTAACGTAAGGCCACGGCCGCTTCCTTCCCTCTTCCTTGCTTATCCCTCCCATCCCTCCACAAGGCCCTTGTTCAGCATAGTAGGTGAGGTAGCCTGGCGAGGTACTGGTCCTCCTCCCCAGTTGTATCACTACTACCCAAAGTCTCACGATCTAGGACACTGGCCATTAGGCGGTAGAGGTGGGATCCTTCGCTGAGTCCGAGGGAAAATCGACCCTGGAGGGTAAACGGATTAAGAAAGAAAGAAGAATTTTATTATATAAATAATTCTGTGGTGTAGGTGACAACGTAATTTGTTTTGAAGCTAGCAAAATGATATGTTCAGCATTTTTTAAATTTCAAAACTCTGGGTTTTTCACATAAAGGTACAATTTATCGAGAAACTACTTAAAATGAAATTTTTACTGCTTGTTTGACTAACATAACACACATTATCACACTACTTTTAGGATCTTAAGAGAAAGTTATCCGTTGAATGTTTTCTTCTTCATCTTGTTCGTTTCGATTTGGGTCACTGTGGACCGCGGAATAACAGCTTCAGCATATTGCATATATATTCTTCTTCATCGTCTTCTTCCATTGTTCTTGATGTTCCCAGAGCATTACTTTATTTGGTTCTCAATTTCTTTTCTTCGTTCTTCCGAAAAGACCCCCTGTGGAGGTTTGCTTCCAACTTCCCCTCAGAAATCCTTGAAATATGACACAATTTTTTCTGAAATACCTTCGATCCTGAACATCTTCCTGTCTGATGCCCATTTTCTCCATAGCTTAACGGATTTTGGTGAGCGATCTGGGAATAACCCTTTTCACCTCAAAATTTGACAGAATATTTCGTGTAAACTTGTCATCATTCATTCAAAAACTTAAAACTCGTGTCCTTGTCCCGAGCTGGTGCAGCTATTTCCATGTGCATTCCCAATGGATGTGAGCTTCATGAACCATCTTAACCGCATACTAACCCTCATGCAATTTTTAAATTTTTGACAGTCCCGGTAATCGAGCCCGGTCCTCCAAGGACGGCAGCCAACAGCACAAACCGAGAGGTGAACTTCATCCATCGTGAGAATATGTCCATAAAACTGGACTCGTTTCTTCCTCATCACTTCCACAGTGGCTTCCGTTTCCTTATACTGTAAAATGTATTGTTCTTTCTGTTCACTTCGTCACTGCCCAACGAATCTTCTGCAGGTTAGGTACGCAGTTAGAGCAACGCCGGTGTGTGTTTCATCAGAAAAAAGGAAAATTTTCACAAAAACATCAAAGGATGCATGATCATTTTTCTTTTAATTTTAGACTCAATAAAAACTGGGAAAACCGAGCTCGATAGCTCCAGTCGCTTAAGTGCGGCCAGTATCCAGTATTCGGGAGATAGTAGGTTCGAACCCCACTGTCGGCAGCCCTGAAAATGGTTTTCCGTGGTTTCCCATTTTCACACCAGGCAAATGCTGGAGCTGTACCTTAATTAAGGCCACGGCCGCTTCCTTCCCACTCCTAGCCCTTACCTGTCCCATCGTCGCCGTAAGACCAATCTGTGTCGGTGCGACGTAAAACAACTAGCAAAAAAACTGGGAAAGATGTAAAGAAAGAATACATCAAGTGCTTAAAATTTAATTTTTATTGTGTACGCAGTCTGTGAGGAAAGTGTACGTCAACAATGGTAACAGTAAGGGTAGCCCACTCTTAACTCATTTTCTCACATACTGGAGCTTAGTCCACTATGGCTCCACACCGGCCATTTATGAACCAGACTATACTAGGATGAATTATTATTGGCTCAAATTTTACATTCTTAGCGATTATATACCATCTTTATTGTGCTCAGCAAAGGTGTAATCTCGAAAGGAGATATTCTGAGGAACTTGATATCACTCAGCCAAATGTTAGTACTGATAATTAGAGCGTCATTTACCGCAGTAATCACATATCCTGTTTGAGTATTGTTTGACATACGCACACAGAGGCAGTAATAGCATCGCAACAAAAACACGCAACAGTTTACCTTGGTACAGAGTAGTAATTAAGGCAGCTCGCCACACAGGTTGTGCCCGGATTTATGACGGAGAACTGGCAGTATCATTCTAAAACATAAAACATTCCCTAATTACCCTCGGGAGTGGGATGGACGGTGATATGAATTTCATCCTGCCCGATCCAGCAGCTCCCTCATGTTATTAAAAGCCCAGGTAGGCATTTCAGTCCATTCCCATCTGCAAAAACAAATTTCCTTTCCGGGTTCAGAGGGAAATATTCTCAGATTAACTAATAGAGAATCTGGAAGATTCAGCGAAAAAGAAACCTGCTCTCTACCCTACCCAATTACAAATGCTTCCTTGTCAAGGAAGATGCGAATACTGAATGGAATGGTTGTTAGCGACTACGAAAACTCAACAGGATCAAAATAAGCGTCATTAATACAAAATTTAATAAAACCTATCGTTCATTACGTAATAATAATAACGACCTTAGATTAATTTGTTGAAAGCATTAGAATCAACAGGAAGCAAAAATACACAATCAGCTATGTAAATGACACCATGATATTTCTGATGATAATAATAATAATAATAATAATAATAATAACAATAATAATAATAATAATAATAATAATAATAATAATAATCTATATAAATAAAATCGTAACTACCGTGTGTCTGTACATTGACTAATTTGGCGAAATTTCCATACATTTATCCGTTTCAAGTGTAATAATGACCATATGCATAATTTTTAGCTTTGGTGTCTGTCTGTTTGTCTGTCCTTCTATAACTTGAAAACTACTGGATATATTTCCACCAAACTTCATATTAAGAATCCACCTGTCCTTGGGTAGGTTTTAGGGCAAATATTGTTTCTAAATCTCTGAAATGACTGGGAGTTTATACAAAACCGAAACCGTGATTTTGCACTCCCTCAAAATATGCACAAAAAACTTAATGAGAATCTACCTGCCTTAATGAAAATTAATTTCTAAAATTTATTTTCTCATATGCATCATTTCGATAACATGATTAAAGAGGGAGATATCATTAACGCACCGTTTTTCGGTACAAGTCCCACCTGACTTAACGCAAGAGCGGGCGCGTGTAAAGCGTATTTCTTACAACTTGAAAACTACTGAAGATATTTCAACCGAACTTTATATTTAGCATCTACCTGTCCAAGGGTAGGTTTTAAGGTCAATACCATTTTAAATTCCCAGAGTGGATTGGGGTTTTATAGGGAACAGTAATGGTGACTTTATCTCCCCAAAATATATAAAGTACAAGACAAACCTGATTGGAAATCGACCAATTTTTTGATGAAAATCCAATTCTAAATATTTTCTCATGTGTATTCTCTCAACAGGACGATCAATAAGATAGATATCATGAAAGGTCGGTTTCTCAGGCTAAGTCCAGCGGACATAGCCCAAAAGGTGTTATACGTGGAGCAGATTCCTAATCTATATAAATAAAATCGTAACGGCTATTTTGGTGAAATTTTCGTACAGCGACCCGTTTGAGGGGTAATAATGACCATCTGAATATTTTTGGTGTAGTTTCTTGGAAGTCCTAATTTTACCCCCCCCCCCTCACCCAAATCCAGGTTGCGGCATAATCTGCCAGAGAAGCAAAAAAAAAAAAAATTTTGGCAAAATTATACGTTTTAGCCTGTAACGGACGGAAAACTTCCAAGATTTTTACATTTTTCACTTTTTATCCCCGAAGAACATCGAAATATGAAGGCAATTTTAATGATGGTGCAGACCGTTTCGAGGTATTTCGTGAGATAAACGGGAAGTCCTTTCACATAACGGACGGCAGAATCTCCGTTCAATTTGGAGTGATCTTCAACCTTGGTCTTATGACTTTTTGTCGTATCTGTATCCCACATACGTTAGATTCTTCTCTATTTCTCGATTTTAAGTAATTTTTAAAACGTAAATTTGCATAATTCATACCTTCAATCACTTACAGGAAAGTTAGAATCATCAAACTCTACACGAACATTGGCCCACCCAGTACCCACATGTGAGTCAAATGCTATGTCACATAATTATCCGAAAAGTAATGCAATGTAAGATAATCTTACACAAATTTCACTCTGTTCAAAGTTTCTAACTCAATCTGACCCATGAATAGATGAGATGCGAGAAAATATCATAGGACTAACCATTTAGGCCGCTAAATACTGCGCCTTATGGTACAATCCTTTGTCGATATGACGTACCGTTTAGCAGAAGTTAATCTGTAAATGAGGGTCTGCAATATTGTAAACATGCATATACTTTCGTACCGGTATGTCGATCTACATATATTCATTGATGTCGATTTGTAGAGATCGAGAAAGGGTTTGTCTGCTATTGTAATCAGTGCTCCCCACACCGACTTTGACTGGCAGTAGGAATGGGATCCTTCTCCAACTCCTGCGTAACTGGTATTAGTAAGGAGGGACTACGATTGTAATGAATAATTCACTTCTCGATTTGAATTGCAGAAGGCAAGGGAGCATGCAGTTATGTTTAAAACTCCCCTACCCGATTGTGTTTGGCTGTAGGCCAGGGTGCCCGCCATTATAAACAAATGTACCCGTCTAAAATGTGACTGGCATTAGGCATAGTGGCCTGCTATTTTGATGGAAACTCACCAACTTGGCATGACTGGCAGTAAGCTGGCTGGCAGTAGGAAAAGTGGCCTGACATAATGATAACTGCACAACTCAATTTCGACCGATAGTATGGTGGTTACCTGCCATTATAATAGAAACTCCTCAATGGTTATCTGTCTGGTAGTAGGAAAGGAGGCTTCCATTGTAACGAAAACTCCCCAAATTGATTGTGACCGCGCAGTAGGCAATGGGGCCTGTAATTATAGACTAATGTAAACGTCCCAACTCGATTAAGAATGGCAGTAGGCAAGTGAGTCTGCCGTTATCATCACAACTCCACAACCCACACTTTACATTGGAAACAACGTATGGGGACCTCCCCATGCAACTTCTCGAGTATTTTTAAGACAATCTTATTTACTGCACGTACAGTATTTACTTCGATATCCGTATCAAATGTAGAATACCGTAGCTAAGCACGGGTACATTTGCTAATAATAATAATAATAATAATAATAATAATAATAATAATAATAATAATAATAATAATAATACACTTATTTCATCTTCTCAAGAGTCATGTGTTCTTTGAGTTCACTCAATCTACCCAAGAAAATGCGCGCCGGATTAATTGTATGGGCAAAATCCAACAGGCAAAATACTAATCATTCTATCCCATTTAGTGTTAAGATTACGAATATTAAAACCATGCTTTTCTCTTCCGCTGCTTCAGAAGCCTTCATGACCTGTAATAGGGAAAGCTGCGATGTACTATGACATAGTAGGAAAAGAAGTCCGTTTCACAGTTGTGGTCAAGTGACGGTGAAAAGAAGACCCTCACCATCCTTGATACTGTAGCGTGCGTGAATTTGGTTTAATCACACAGAGCGGAACCTTTTCAGAAGACCACCCTGAAAAGTGACACTCCTTCCAGGCAACCTATTTTAATTTAAGGGTTTTTATGTTCGCGGAAGACCAATGTCCTTTACCCTTTCAAGGCGATCGCTCTTTCTACCAGTAAAATTTAGATAGATACTGCGTATGTTAACACTGCGGAGATAATCAAAGGAATACGCACTTTCTTGGAGCAATAATAATAATAATAATAATAATAATAATAATAATAATAATAATAATAATAATAATAATAATGTATCAAGTTTTAGAGTACTTTCACGTTTTCGCTCACGCTGAGATGGCGTTTGGGCCGTAGTTCTTGCTCGGTATAGAGCATTTTCAGACTGTGCTTATCAGTGATGATGTCCTTTTTAAGAGTCCTATTTGAAGAGAAGGTACTTTGATACAGGCCTTTATTCAAACAAACTTATTAAAGGCACATCTTCTCTGTCCGTTTAACGCTGCAGTAATACAGATAGGTCTTTCTTGCGATTTGTTTTATGTCGCACACGCACAGACAGATTTTATTGCGACGATAGGATTGGACAGGGCTAGGACTGGGAAGGAAGGGAATGTACCTTAATTAAGGCCATGGTAACTTCCTTCCCATTCTTCATATTTTCCCATCCCATCGTCGCCATAAGACCTACCTGTGTCCGTGCGACGTAAAGCAAATTGTAAAAATAAAAATAGTGTTCTATAAGGAGCACATTTATTGCGTGCTGTATTCTGGACTGATATGGTCACGAGTCATTCCAAAATTATTATTTTTTAAATTATTTATTTGTCTTTAGTAGTGACAAAGTTAGGGCTCATGGTCCTCTCTTACACTTAACCATATCACTGTACAGATAAATTGCGGAAAATATTAAATATTTTAAAATAAACTAATTTTCAACATAAATTCAAAATAAATGCAACATAATTCTTATACCAATATGTACATATCATTTCTCAAACTTCTAAATGAAATTTAATAAAAAAATAAGCTTAAATTAATTTAAAGAAAATTAACTAAATTACAGTATATACACTGACACACACACTCCATCATTCACTCATCAAGATTCACACCATTGGTTTATGCATTCAAGAGGTACTTTCTGTAGGAAGACTTGAAAGTCTCTAGTGAGTTACTGCTGCGGATGTTATCTGGAACAGAGTTCCATAATCTAGTTCCCGTCGTAATAAATGATCGATTATAGGCAGCTGACCCGCTAAAGGCAATGGCAAGTGTTAGTAACATAGCGTGTATTATAATAATAATAAATGTTTTATTGAGCACAAATGTGCATGAAAAAAAAATCCTTATGAGCAGTCGTCTGTACAGAATTTTGTTAAGGATTCTATTCTCAGTTTACACTTAAGTACGTGATAGCGTTCACAAAGTTCGCCGCATCTTTTGCACCTGCAGTCCGGACTTGCCTCATGAGCGTGTATTATGCTGGTGAAAAGAGGAAAGGTACGTTAAGTTCGATGACAGGTACTGGGGAGTTCTCTCAATTAGCAGTCTGAACACCAACACGGCTACATGAAGATTTCTAAGTTCTTCAAATTTCAGGAGGGAAAGTTGCTTGTAATAAGGTGTGACGTGAGTGTCGTAGCGAAACAAAAATATAAATCTGATGCAGGAATTCAGGGCCTTTTGTATCTTTCTAATTTGTTCTTTCGTAGCATCTATGAATGCAGCTTCACACTAATAGAATAACGGGAGAACTAATGTTTATATAAGACTGACTTTCATATTTAACGGTAAAATGTTATGGTGGTATTTCCGAGGATGGAGTGAGGCATTTACCCTATTGCAGATACGTGTGACGTGTTCATTCCAATCTAGGTTTTCATTTATAACAACACCTAGATTATTTACCGAACTTTCATACGGAATTTTGGTACCAGATATAGTGAGTGAAGGGATATCTAAGGCCTTTGTCATGTTTGTTAATTTCGATCGTTCAACTATAATAGCTTTTGTCTTGGAGGGATTTATTAATATGGAGTTTTCACAAGCATATATTTTGTATGTCAGCATTCATTCTATCAGTTACAATACGAATATCTCCCAGTTTTGTGTGACAATATATTTTGAGGTCATCCGCATATATATGATAATTGCAATATATTAATCGAGATGCTATGTCGTTTATGCACAAATTAAAAAGCAATGGTCCAAGTACAGAACCTTGGGGTACTTCTGTGTGTTTCATTGCCCATTGAGTAGTCTTGTTATATATAACGACTCCTTGTCTGCGGTTTGTGAGGTAAGAGCTAAGGAGTTGTAAAGCAGTCTGATTTAGATGAAGGGATTTTAATTTGGCCAGCAGTATGTCTGTTTACAATGTCGAATGCACTACTAAAATCAAGAAGAGTAAGTAACATGACCTTCTGTTCACTTATTGCGTTTAATGTCATCTGTAACATTCAATAGAGCAATGGTCATGCTGTGTCCCTTTTTAAAGCCTGACTGTAATGGGGCAAACAAGGCATATTCGTTATGATACTCGGTTAGTTGCCTTCACTGTGGTGGAAATGAGTACAGTGCCATTTTGTTTCCTGTGGACAAAGACAACTAGGCGCAGGATTATTTCACATGATGTCGACTTTACGAGGATGAAGGGGAAACACTTTTCTCTCCTTCAGGAGCCTCACAGGTCTGTAAGAGAGATGACTCCTATCTATGACGGCCATGTAGGAATTAACAGAGTAAACAACATTCGCTGTGGATCCGAAGCAAGTGGATATGAAATGATTTGGGCAGTGTGAAAAAAATGTTTCTTTGGCCATAAGTCGTTGCACTGATCTAATTCATATCTCTAATACATCTCACATTACTATATCCCAAACCATTCTTAATCTGTGCACTAACCTTCCAATCTTAGACCACCAGGACCTCCTGATTCAACCTGTCAGTCTCCCCTAACAAATCACGGATATCACCTCACCAAGACTTATGTGTAACTTATGTCGTTCCCCGGTCTTCTGAGGGGATACCGTGGACTTTAGAGGCTGGTTTACATGGGGCGAGTAACCGTTTGAGTAACGTGGACAAGTAACTGGAAGCAAGCAACTTAATAGTATAAACAGCCAATCAAGCGCTTGCTCAAGCACTTGAACCTGTAGCCAGGCCATCGAAGTGATTTGAACAGCACTCAACTTACTTGTTCAAGTAGTCCTTATTGGAATGCAGTTAGGACGCCACACTTGCCTCATGTGAATGCGCTCTCTGGCACAAAAAGTTTGAAATTGCCGCCTTTGATACATGGAGAAGGCAAAAAAAAAAGATGTTGGAGTTCTATAGCTATTCCCTGTAGCCAAAAGGCATAACATCACTTCAAATTCTTCTCTTCTGACACAGCGTCTTTCATAGAAGTTTGTGATCTCTGTGTATGGGTCGTAATTAACCCTAATAAATTGCCCACATTTGCAAGAATCTATTTCAAGCAAGTCTTGTATTCATTTGGATCCTCCAACGTAAACTCAGAGAGAAGTAAATATGTATCCTCATATAATACGATTTTCTTTTCCAATTTGCTTGACGTCGCACCAACACAGATAAGTCTTATGGTGACGATGGAATAGGAAAGGGATAGAAGTGGGAAGAAAGCGGCGGTGGCCTTAATTAATGTACAGATCCAGCATTTGCCTGGTGTGTAAGTGGGAAACCACGGATAACCATTTTCAGGGCTGTCGACTTTGGGATGCAAGCTCACAGCCGTGCGCCCCTAACCTCACGGCCAACTCGCCCGGTTAATACGGTAAAAGAAACTATGAATGATGAAAAGAGTACAAATTCACAAAGTATACCTACAAATAATACTGATGAGATACAGAGAATACGTGATAAAGTACGTTCTTTCCAGTCGACGTTTTCTGCTGTACTGGAAGGAGAACGTAATACTGAGGGTTTCAATACATTGGCAGTGAGTTTCTCTCACCGGTTGGCCGGCAGACGCGCCCAGCTAATCTGCCTCCCGGTGACTCATTACTTCCCGTTAACACACCGCAACGACAGCTCGGGAATGTCCGCACTTCGCAGTTCAAGTCCGTGCTTAGAACATGTATTAAGTGTTGATATGTCGCTTCAACTGTTCTCGAGTTGTAAAATGTTATTTCGGGGTATAATTCTCATAATGCCTCCACATGTGCACGGTAGAGGAAAGGATATTTACGTACGATAATTATGTGAAAATGAAATCTTGTAGGGAAGTTGTTAGGCGATTTGTTGTTGTTGTTGTTGTTGTTGATGATGATGATGATGATGATGATGATGATTCTTGTTGTTTAAAGGGGTTTAAAATCTAAGGTCATCGGCCCTGGCGATTTGTAACACAATTTACAGATGTACGCCGCCCACATAGAGAGAACACGCGGAAACTCCTAAACAAATTGAGAGGTACTGGTTCCTTTCACGATAAGGAGCGAAGTGTAAAAAAACGTGTACTTAGCGAGGAAAAAGTTAGTGAAATAGCAGAAAGATTAGAACATACGGCTACAAAATCTCTAAGATGACTTGGCCAAGCGCTCATCATGACGGCCTACGAAAATGTTAACATTGAAACCATAAAAAGTAACTGTATCCACGTGGTGATGATAAGCGGGTACGTTTTTGTAATTGGATATTTGGAAACGTTCATGATGAAATAATTGGATCCATTCTTAATATTTTTCTGTGACGAAACATGGTTCCATTTACACGGGTAAGTTTCGACGTAGAATAACAGATATTAGAGTAGAGAAAACCCCCATCTCATATACGAAATTCCTCTACATGAAGAAAAGATCGGAGTATTGTGCGCAGTGAATCGATACGGAATTATAGGACCTATTTTTATTCAGGGCACAATTAATGCACAAAGATGCAGGAATAATATACTGAAACCATTTTTTGACGAACTGGCTGACACTGGCTGTCGAAATGGTTATTTTTAGCAAGACTCTGCCACCGCGCATACAGCTAATGATATATTAAACTTAATTGAGGAAATTTTTTGAGACCGTATTATTAGTGCGGACTTATGGCCTTCACGGTTCCCAGATTCAACTGTTTGTGACTTTCATTTATGGGGCAGCTTAAAAAAATAATGCGTATGCAAGAAACCCTTACACGTCGGACGAACTGAATGAATATATCCGGAGAGAAATAGCCTCAGTTACGAAAGACGAACTTATGCGTGTGAATCGGTGATCCTAAGACAATGCCAGAAATGAGTTGATGCAGGAGGAGACCATTTCCAACATCTACTGTCATAAGGTCCTAGCTTATTTTCTTAATTCTTAATTACTAATTTTCTAAATTCTTATTTTCTTAATTTTAATTGTTATCTCATGTTATGCACGGATAAAGTGAGCAACGTGCTGTCCATGTTGCTATGAATCAACTGGAGGCAGATATGCTGGGGGGGGGGGGCTGCCGGCCAACGGATGAGAGAAACTCTGTACTCTCCGTGAATTGGGTAATTTATTACCAGAGCCTAAACATCCGGCAGTAGAATATGTATTAATGCAATAAACAGAGGAAGATTCATGCGGATAAAGGGTTGAAATCAACCTGGAAAGACATTCAAAAAGAGAGAATCAAGTGTCCAGGTAGTGAAAGTTCCATTGTTTCTATAGGCCTACAAGTAACATAAACCTGACCGTAGGTGATGTACTACTGTGCAAAATGTTACTAGGATTATATGTAATAGGTTAGAGAGAATAGCAGTTAAGAAGAAAGCAAGGATTTTGAATTGGAGAATTCTTAAAACGAAGGGATAGTCACGGAATTTCAGCTTTTGGCACGTCTCCCTAATATAATTCTTCCGTCGTGCTGCCGATTTCACACTGTTTGATCTGACACAGTCACTCCGGTGGCCTTCTGAAGATCATGGAGGAACGATATGCCAGTTGCAATGGGCCTGTTACGTGCTGAATGCAACAAATGCCGATCCTCCCTGGAGATGTTGTACGTGGGTATCCCGTCCGTTGTTGATCAGCAGCCGTCTGTGTCTCCCTGAACTCTGGTGACATCACTCTGATCCACTCAAACAAGAGTGAAACATCCTTCTTCCAACAATGTCACGATTCAAATGCGGTCAGTTGCTACTATCTGCATCTGATGAGAAGTCGCGGCTGCTTGTAGGTACGGTATGAGTATCAGAGGCTACACTCTTAGATACAAACATCAGTCGTGACAGACAGTGTGAGCTCTCTGGTTCAATGCATATTCATTATTAAACAGTTCATCATGCAGCCATACATTAAGGCACAATTGGACTACAATATTGAAGCTTCACGACAGCACCTCAGTCATAGCAGACGGAACAGATGTTTATTGTCAGGCCATGAGACTTGAGATAGGCGCTTGCGCGGCAGCCTTGCTTACCTCTTGCACATATTGTTGGGGGATCAGAAGAATGCACATGCCCGGTGAGGCACGGGGCGAAAGGGTTTTCCCCAGCAGAGCCAGTGACGTGATGGTTACCATAGAAAATCCGCTACTACCCAGGCGACTTTATATTATCTTCTACTGGCAACTTTTCGCTCTTGCCAGTTGTAATCCAGCAAACTGCAGAGTGTGAATCAATGTTTTCGTGTAGCAGATAAGAGTAGATAAGAGCCGATCTGTCTGGGCAGAACAGGAAGTTCGTGCTTGCCACATTCCTCATTCTTGCATTCTTCTCATCTCTACACAGTACACGCGTCTTCTGGTCTGACGTCCATAGTATGTTTACCTCAGTCCTACACGTGCTGTCTGTACATCACCTAACTTACAAGTGATGTTGTTGTTGTCCGATAGAAGGCATTTGCTCATTCAGACATTGGCCTGCAGTGCATATTATAAATATGTTTGACCTACCGTGACATATACCGTATGAAATCGTAACAAGCAAAACTTTTTTTTAGAGCACTGTAATATAGGCTTGAATTGAACTAGGTTACAGATCGTTGTGAGTGCGGGGAATTAGCATTTAAAGAAATAATTGCTTAATATGAAATGGGACAATTAAGGCCAAGACAATTTTTTTCCAGTCTTAGACCTCGAAGAATCGCCAAAAATCTTGTGTTTAGAGCTACCATTAACGACTAGTAAGAGAGTGAGTGGCTCCACGGTTTGGGTCACGTAACTGTCAGCTTGCATTCGGGAGACAGTGGGTTTCATTCCCACTGTTAGCAGTCCTGAAGATCATTTTCCGTGGTTTCCTACTTTCACACCAGAAAAATGTTGTGGCTGTACCTTAATTAAGCTCTTTCCTATCCCATCGTCTCCATGAGACTTATCTTTGTGGGGTAAACCAATTTTGAAAATAGGGCCTATAAGACGACTGGTAAAAGAAATATATTATATATATTGCTATTTGCTTTACGTCGCACTTACACAGACAGGTCTTATGGCGACGATGGGGTAGGAAAGGCCTAAGAATACCGAGCTCGATAGCTGCAGTCGCTTAAGTGCGGCCAGTATCCAGTATTCGGGAGATAGTAGGTTCGAACCCCACTGTCGGCAGCCCTGAAAATGGTTTTCCGTGGTTTCCCATTTTCACACCAGGCAAATGCTGGGGCTGTACCTTAATGAAGGCCACGGCCGCTTCCTTCCCACTCCTAGCACTTCCCTGTCCCATCGTCGCCATAAGACCTATCTGTGTCGGTGCGACGTAAAGCAACTAGCAAAAAAAAAAAAAAGGCCTAAGAATGGGACGGAAGCGGCCTTGGCGTTAATTAACGTACAGATCGAGCATTTGCCGGGTGTGAAAATGGAAAACCACGGAAAACCATCCTCAGGGCTGCCGACAGTGGGATTCGAACCCTCTATCTCCCGGATGCTAGCTCACAGCTGTGCGCCCCTAACTACACGGCCAACTCGCCCGGTAACCAAATAATTATGAACTATGGTAGTTCATCTAAATGAACTACTTAGTGAAAGTAGCTGCGTAGATTAACGAAACTTTGCTTCTCTGATTTAAAAATTAGAAGTCTCAAGGTATTCGTTTCTTTGCCTCGAGCCGCCGCCGTAATATACGATTCAGTTTTTTTTGCGGACAGCTAATGATCACAGTGTGAAAAGTATCGGAGTATCTAACGTGCTGGAAGAGAATGGTAAAGCTCCCGCCGCTGTTCAAGGTCGTATTTTACGAGCTCCTGGCAACAGATGCCATTACTAGGTCTGCGCACCTGGCCAATGTAAATCACCTACGGTGATGCATGCAACTTGGCTTCATCAACGTGCCTTCAAAATTGTTATAACCATAAACGCCATTTATTTATTTTACTTCTTTCAGCTTATTCAGTGATTTACAATCTGCGCGTTACTGGAACTCCACTCGCAATGAACTGGTAAATTGTTTTTTTTTTTTCAGGGAGGTCAGGTGGGGACATAACACAGCTTTGCCACCATAGAAACGATGAAGCCAAACCTAATGCGAGCATTCAATGCTAGTAAGCGAGTTATCTATACATATTATAGCTGAACAAAATTATTGCTAGCCTGGTATAGTCTTTGCAAGGCGTAACCTGCGACGAGGGTGTGTATAGTAAAATCCAGTGTTATTTTGCTGATGGATAATTCGTATACATGGTAATTATTTTTTTCAGATGTTTAGAATTTTGCAACATTGAAATGTATATTTATAGTTACATTTTTTATCCTCTTTTGCTTTATTCTTGGTTTGTGATAGGTGGTTCAGTCTATGTTATATTAGTAACCTGTTTTCTTTTTTGAGAGTCTATTGACTTGAGATTAGCCTACTCTAACTTAAGATTCATTTGGATGTGAAGTTTTATCTTGCGGTTGATTTTAGTAAGATTTTGTGCTGCAATAATTTCTATGGAATCAATATATCGAGTAACATTTTTATAATTTATTGATGTTCTCAGTATTGTACTGTTATGCACCCGTACATTTATACGTAATCTGAAATTTTCAGATCATGTTACCCAGTCTTACGTCGACCTCGGATGGCTACGCCTTGAAGACAGACGCAAGCTGCATGCCCTGACTTCATTGCACCGAATTCTTACCTTACAATCCCCATCTTACCTGTATGAACGATTTCATAGCCTTTCTGAACACCATGATAAAAACACCAGAGCGCTGAGCTCTACATTGCTCGCTATTCCTAAGCATAAATCCTCAACCTACAACAATTCCTTCACTGTTGTGGCAAGCCGTGAATGGAACTTCCTTTCGCAGGAGGTCAGAGGTCAGTATGTGTTCAAATTATCTCTATGAAACGAGCTCGTAGTGCGACAGTCTTCTTCTTCTTCTTCTTCTTCTTCTTCTTCTTCTTATTATTATTATTCATCGATAGTGTTAGAAAGTACTCAGCTGTGGTTTCCTGCATAGTTATCCTTATCCCTATCCCCATTTTACAATGTTTTTCACCCACAGTATACACATGAAAACTGTAATATTCGTCAATGTGATATATTTCTGGAATTGGACAAATTAATTGTAAATATTAGTAGGTTTATCTATATTATTATTATTATTATTATTATTATTATTATTATTATTATTATTATTATTATTATTGAAATTGTAATTCGTTCTTTGTTGTATGTTAATTTCTTCGTAGGAAGCAAAATGTTAATTTATATTGTGTATTATAATAGTTATTTTTATGTACAGCAGGATAGCATAGTAGCGTAGTAATTTGTTTCAGTCTATTTTTCATTTATTCAGTATGTTATATATTTTTATGTTAATTATGTATTTCACTGGTTAAGTGTAAGACAGGGACACGTGTCCCTAACTTTGCCAGTTAAAATAAATCATATCTATCTATCTATCTATCTATCTATCTATCTATCTATCTATCTATCTATCTATCTACAGACGGAGGCGTGGGTCTCGGCACTTAGGGCTTTTCACAGGTCCTTTTACCATCGAGAACAGTTTGAAATTTATGTACGCCACAGCTAGCCAAAGTTACAACGACGCTGATTAAACGAGGTCGCATATGATGCCAAGTTGATAAACATCGAAGATGACGTGAAAACAAGGTTATAGTTGGAATACTATTGAGCGATCAATGTTCAACATCGAGGATTTAATCTAATAGAATGGGTAATTCCGATGATTTTACATGCATGGCTTGTTGTGAGCTTTCTCTGGCACCATTTGGTATACCAGATGGTTGTATTTAATTTTGCATATTAGAGTTATTCAGAATATATTATATACTAATGGATGAAATAATATTATACACGATCAAGGATGGTTGGACGTATCTATTCTACGCAGAAAATTACTGAGATATTCAGCTCGGTCATATTTTTATTCAATAAATCCATAAAGAATATTATTATCTGAAGGCTAAAAGAGAAAAGTGATAAGAATAGGAATTAATTACTCTGACAATGTCCAAGCCCGTGATTGAAATTATCATTCAAGTTACTCCCGTAAAATAAGGAGTAATGATTATTAATATGCGCCTTTTACAACGTAATGCAGTGGAAAATAAATTGCATTGTTTGGCAAGTATCATTGTTATCTTACACGAACACTAGTTTACATTAATCTTTAATTTGCTTTCTTTCAGTTTCTAAAATATATCATTGTCCATATATCGGCTAATATTTGTTGAAATAAGGAAATATAGGTACAATCATTTTATCATATAAACATTGGCTACTTCAGATTTTTTTTCCATTTGCTTTACGTCGCACCGACACCGATAGGTGTTATGGCGACGATGGGACAGAGAGGGGCTAGGAGTGGGAAGAAATCGGCCGTGGCCTTAATTAAGGTACAGCCCCAGCATTTGCCTGGTGTGAAAATGGGAAACCGCGGGAAACCATCTTCAGGGCTGCCGAGAGTGGGGTTCGAACCCACTATCTCCCGAAAACTGGATACTAGCCGCTCTTAAGCGACTGCAGCTATCGAGCTCGGTACTTCAGATTTTGAAATTATGCTGTTATATATCTCATTTACTAATACTAATTTCCAAGTCAAGAGTTATACTCTTTCCATTATTCAGATTTGTTTCCGTTACAAGATCCTACCTAATAACGTCCTTCCCGCAGTAAAATAAATGAAAATTAATCTAATCTAACCTCCTATAAACAAGCATCTGCCCTGAGGATGTCCACACCCAAGAAAGACCAAACACATAATGGTGTGCTCTGATGATATATCTCCCTAATGAAGCAAATAAATGAAATGGCAATCAAAATAACATAAAACGAAAAAGCAAGAAAATAAAACCATTTTAGGCAAATGAAACAAATAAAACAACACAACAACACACTTCTGAGGCACACTACAACTTAACCCAGAAATAACTACAATTAACCAAACCAAACCAAACCAAACCAAACCAAACCAAACCAAACCAAACCAAACCAAACCAAACCAAATCCCATGGCACTACATCCCTTGAAGGACCTTGGCCTACCAAGCGACCGCTGCTCAGCCCGAAGGCCTGCATATTTCGAGGTGTCATGTGGTCACCACGACGAATCCTCTCGGCTGTTATTCTTGGCTTTCTAGACCGCGGCCGCTATCTCACCGTCAATAGTGCCTCAATTCTAACCACGTAGGCTGAGTGGACCTTGAACCAGCCCTCAGGTCCAGGTAAAATTCCCTGACCTGGCCGGGAATAGAATCCGGGTCCTCCGGGTAAGAGGCAGGCACGCTACCCCTACACCACGGGGCCGGCTCAATAACTACAATTAAACTCTCATTAAATAAATATCAGATGTCCTTGTAGTTATAAGCGCCGTTTATTAATTAGTGATGGTGCTATTTAAACCTCATTTCGGTACTAAATAATGTGGCCCAAATGTATTGGTAATAATCAAATCACGTGCCATCTTCAGCAGAGACACGGGATTAACAAGTAAATGACCCTACAGTTGGGCTGGTTGTGGCTTATAAATG